>NW_006779738.1:489541-491118 GCF_000442215.2 Lipotes vexillifer
AGGGAAAGAAATGATTTCAAGAAAATTAGCATCACCTTCCTGACACACTTAATCCCAGTCAAAGTGGATCTTTCTTTAAGCAAATCTACTGCATATAATTTATTGTTAGAGATGACAATTTGCTTGACAAAAGTATTGACATTTGCCACAGATTCCCATAATGAATTCAAAGGAGACATATGAGGCACTCGTAAAGAGGATGTGGATACCTATGGGGCCCAAAGACTGACTCCTACAAGTGCCAACAGCATCCACTGATCCCATGTAATCAGACGTGTTCTTCAGCCGGTTTGCACTATTATGATGAAGATGGTTGTTACAGTGGAAAACTAGCCCTCCGGGTAAATAACCTCAGCCCCAACTCTGATCAGCCCACAACTTCTCCACAATACCCCCAAACTGGTCAGACCACCCCCCAAATCTCCCCAGGACCTTGACTTAAGCATTTTGACTGAGGTCCACTCTGAGTAATCGATGCCTATGTCAAACTAGTTATGAAGTATTTTGAACATCACTCCCGGGTATAATCAAAACTCCTCTGCAGTCTAAGAAACCTTCTTTCCCCCAGATACAGTTTCCTCTGGAGCTATCTGACAGTGGTTTCTTCCTAAAAGTTACCAGCTTGAAAGTGAGATTTGGCTCAATGAAATATGTTCCTTTCCTGTAGCAGGTTTTTCTCAAGTTTTCTTTTCTAATTAATGTCTTATGGTAGCTACGCTGGTCTTTATAAATGGTATTCCACATACCACATAAATTACCACTTTATCTCTGATAGAAACTTTCTAGATAGAGTACAACTCAAAATAAAATTCAGCTAAATAAATATATGGGGGGAGGCAGAAATTCTAGTAAGTATCTTCAAAACATAAGTCCAAAAATAGTATTTTCAACACTTTCTATATACACAGAAAATTGAGAGCTTGCCTAATCCAACGCCATGATTCTAGGGAGGTAAAACATCTTCTCAAAAGTTTAAATTTAGAAAAAGCAGCTTAGCAATATAAAAATTAAATTTATGGGAATTTAATCATAAGTTGGTATCTACAAAGGTAAGTGAAATGACAATACACACTTTTCTAGATGCTCATGCAAAAGAAAAAGGATTTTCCTTTGTAAAGACAGATTTGAATTTCAAAGTTGATATGTGATGTTTAAAAATCAGGAGGGGTTATTCCAGGTAGAAAGAAAAATAGTTAAACTGAGAAATGTTTTATTCCTCTTTGATTCAAGCCTAATCCAAAAGCACTGCATTAAAAAACAGAAAAAACATTTTTTTAACCTTATGTAGTTTAATACCTTAATTTCAAACTGTTGTAACCAAAAATGAACTTGAAAAATTAAAATACGCATAACATATTTGGATCTTTTAAAAACTAAGCCGAGGGCTTCCCTGGTGGCGCAGTGGTTGAGAATCCGCCTGCCGATGCAGGGGACACGGGTTCGCGCCCGGTCGGGGAAGATCCCACATGCCGCGGAGCGGCTAGGCCCGTGAGCCATGGCCGCTGAGCCTGCGCGTCCGGAGCCTGTGCTCCGCAACGGGAGAGGCCACAACAGTGAGAGGCCCGCGTACCATAAAA
>NW_006779738.1:491179-506781 GCF_000442215.2 Lipotes vexillifer
GAGAGGCCCGCGTACCATAAAAAAAAAAAAAAAAAAAAAAAAAAAAAAAAAAAAAAAACTAAGCCGTTAGTCTTATATCAAATAAAGATCACTAAAGTTTCTCCTCCATACTTACAAACGTACTTTTCCCCTCCATACATACATACATACATATGTATCATATAGTATTAAAATTTTAAATCAATTTAAAATTAATGTACAAACCAATTAAAGTCCTAAGCTGTGTGACACTAAAATTTAAAAAACTACAAGGCTAATGAAAATACATTACATCAGAAGTGATCACTCATTTTCTGTTAAACCATATATTATCATTTTTTAATCTCTTTACTTATCCAAACCGGAGCAATGATTAGCAACAAAAACAGCAACACATGGACCAATAATGGCAAATAAACATTTTCAGTTTTATTCCTGGAAATAGTATAGCTTATTAAACCATACACTGCAGTAATTATAGCAACAAGCAAACAAATAAACAGAAAACAAAAATTTGACCATTCATTCTCCTGCTTAATTCTAAAATTTAATGAATTGGCTAAGAATGGGCAGTAGCCCAGAAATCACTCACAGCATAGAATGGAACATAATTTAAATTACCAAATAAGCTTTCAAAGAAAAATGTTTGCATTAGGGGACAGAATAAAAATTTCAATTTTCAGAAGAAAATGATTAGCTATTTGCAAAATTACAACTGACTAAAGCTGTAACACCATAATTTCGTTACTTCAAATATATGAGTGCCATGAAATTTTACTTGCCATAAAGAAGCTTAGGACACAGTCACATGGTTAGAGGCATTTGAGAAAGAAATAAAGATTAATGACAGCCATGCATAAAGCAATTAATTGAAAGAGTCAAAATAAGAGCTCCAAAAACGTTAGAAACACAAATGCTCAAGGAGAAGATTCTATTGTAACCACTGACATAAGCATGAGGTTCAAGGACACAGATCACCCTGAGGATGGATTTTTTTTTTAAGTTCTTTAAGACATTAACAGACCTGCTGGATGAAGCAGAAAGGCAAACTTAAGAAAATCAAAACTAAAAGGGATTTACATATTTTGGTCAAAAGAAAATCTCCAAAAGCTGTGAAAGAAATCATTCATATAGTAGCTGAGTTCATTAAAATACTGCAAGACAACATAAATTAAGTACTTGCCCCTTGTGACTTCTCCACAGTGTTAGCCAGCATCTCCTGCAGGGCCCGGACAGAGAGGGACTGTTCCAGCACAAAGGTGCAGATGGAGAGGTCTGGGGGGACATTCTGTGCAGAAAGAAGGAAAGCCGCCATCATCATCATCGTCATCATCATCATCATCACCACCACCACCACCACCACCATCATCATCATCAAGCATCCAGACCCAATTTACCTTATTATACTTCAGTTTCTTTCACAGAAAGAATAAAGAGTACTTGTCAATTCTCTAATATGAGCTCCCAAATCATCCAAATACATTGTCTATACCGCTCACACTTAATCCACATTTTAATTTACGGATAACTATAAGCTACCATTTACTGAGCGCCTACTCTGATTAGGCACTGCACTCAGAGCTTTATCAATAACTCCTGTGGTCATCTACGGTAAGGATTATTACTGTTATTGTGTGGACAAGAATATAGAGAAGTTAGGTTACTTTTCCAAAGTCACAATTACTAAATTTTTCAAGCCAGGACTAAAAAGCCAGATTTCTCTGACTCTAGAGCATTCATTTCTAGTCTATCAAGTACTTCGCTGATAAAAAATTAAAAGGACAGAAAAATACTTTACTCAAATTAAGAGCGAAGTTAAGCAAACATAAAATTGATTGGTATAAAATATTGATTTACACAGGCTTGTCCTTATCCACAAAGACGACGATTAGCTTGTCTTCCTCAAGCTGGGTGTCATATCTGGCCTCGAACTTCGGATGCAATAATTTGACTTCTATTCGGTGTCTGCGTACTGCTTTATCTTCTCACTCATTCCTTTTCCTTTCTACTTCCTCCCATCAACTTCCATTCCAATCAAGTAATAACCCCATAAATTCTGAAAATCCCAACAAGTAACTACCAAGGAGGTGAAGGAAACAGGATAAGAACCGACTGTCAAGTTAGAGAGAACTACCCCAATTAGGAACAAATGCATTATCGTGCATGCATGCTTTTACTTTAGATAAGCAGGATTCAGGAGGCAATCCAGCTGGGTATGGGAAGATGTTCAAAGGAGCATTTTCACAACAGAAGAACATTATAAATACATTAAACACAAAACACAAGCGAGAATATGTCTTCTTAAAAAGAACATTAGGAGGATAAATTGATAACTTGATGCAGTGCATCAGAATTACAATTTACAGTGCTAAAGTATTTACTAAATTGAGCCACTACCAATAAAAAGATCCTTATCAGCAGAGAATGACGCTTTATGGTTTCTAGGATAGATTAGGTACCAGGGTTCTAAAATTGAAGTTAAGATTATTTTATGGATAAAAGAAGCATATAATCACTAGTTACTCATACTCCACAAACCTTCCCGGCACCCATGTTTTGCTTTGCTTTGTTTTATTTTTTAATGAACTTCCGTTTTCTGAATTCCTCTATCCTCTTATCATGGGCTTCTGTGGCCCCCAGCCCAATTTCTTTCCATTCCTCCTCAAACTATCTCAGCTAGTAGTCAAAGGAATCTCTCAAATCTGGGTGCAACTACTACTTTTATACTCTGCAGTAATGCAAGAAATTTTCACACGTTGAGGTATGGGGAAGTCATTCTGGCTTATACATGATTTGGCTTGAACTTCATGCGAAATGGAATAGTTAGCAATGCATGCATTGGTCTGTCAAACATGCAATGTACATCTGCTTTGACCATTTTTTTTAAAATGCATTTACCAGATTGTTTAGAATGTCCACTTTGAAGATAGGAAATGGGGGCATTTTATCCCTACAATGCCAATGCTAATACTCCTTCAAAGATGAGTTTCAGGGCTTCCCTGGTGGCGCAGTGCTTGAGAGTCCGCCTGCCGATGCAGGAGACGCGGGTTCGTGCCCCGTTTCGGGAAGATCCCACATGCCGCGGAGCGGCTGGGCCCGTGAGCCATGGCCACTGAGCCTGCGCGTCCGGAGCCTGTGCTCCGCAAATGGGAGAGGCCACAACAGTGAGAGGCCCGCATAACGCAAGGATAAAAAAAAAAAAAAAAAAAAAAAAAAAAGATGAGTTTCCCTTCCCAGACAGCAAGGTCATGCTGAGTTGCTGTATACGTGCTAATCTTTCCCTTTTGAAACCTTGAAGGGATGCACCCCTGTTTAATATTTGTCCTTTGTTCTCACAAGATATAAAACTGTGGTTTAGGCATTCAAAATGGAGCCAGATAGCCATTGTGCATGTGGTTTCAGACACATTCCTGTACTACTGAGAACCTGAATTTTGTGAACTGTATCAGACTCAGGGACTTCACCAGCTATTCTCAAAACAAGATCTGTTAGTTGCTGCCAGCTGCACCTTTATAGTCTCAAGGTCTCCCCTTGTAACTATTCAACCATTTCAGACCTCAACCAATCCTGGCTTAACAAGCACCCTTACTTCTTACCAGCTCCAATTATAATTGGCAAACCACTTATGTAACTTTGTGGATTTTGCCTATATAAGCCTCCCCTCATTTTGTAGTCATGAAGAACACATTTCAAGTGTTTCTTGAATCTGTCTCCTGGGCTATAGGCCTCAGTCTGGCTCAAATAAAACTCTTTTCTATTCCGATTATAGAATGTTTATTGATTGTTTCCACTGACAGCAGTCAGCCAGACAAGGGCTTTCTTTCCAAAATCCTCAGATAAAAGATTGGAAGCTTGGAAAGGGACTCTATTCTACTGTGAAATTCAGGATAAGCTCTTTTAAATTTAATATTCTCAGTTCTAACTATATTAATAACAATTTATCACACTAAGACAAATGCTACTGGGAAAAAATTGATTAAGGCAAGTGTTTATTCCATTCATATGCATTTAAACTGTGAGAGTTTGGAAGCTACACTTTGACAAATAGCACTGGTAGAGAACTACGTTAAGAAATGCTGTGCTAGTGAACCAATTTCTAAAAATAAAAAGCCTTGACTTGCCCATTTCTGTAGTGTAAATACTCCAATTATGGCTCGTTTCAAAGTGTAAAAGTTTACAAATCAGCTCACAAGATTGCTAAATATGTAACAATTAGCTCTCAGGAAACTCTAAGAGTCATTGCCAACACACCACTGAACTGATTTCATGAATTGCTTTAGAATCAGTGTATTATAATAGTTAAGAGATTGGATTCTATAAACAGATCACCTAAGCAAGCAGGAATCCTGGCCTCACTACGCACAAGCTATTAACTTCTCTAGTCTTTAGTTTCCTTCCCTGAAAAATGGGATAATAATTATACCATCCTCATAGGGTTGCTGTGAAAAAATAAATGAGATAATCTAAGTAAAGAGCTTATCACAGTGTCAAGACCATAACAAGAACTCAAAATAAGCGAGCCATTGTAGTTCATTTTGCATATTGTCATTTCTCTCCATTTATGGCATTTATGAAGCACCACTCATTTCTTAAAATTGGTTCTTAAATGGATTCTGTTTTAGAGAAATCGTGTTTGAAAAGTCAAAGCATTAACTATGTACCTGTTCATAACATCTAAAATGTTCTAGTTATTTTCAAGAAAAAGGCACTTTCTGGTAATATTGAAAAGTTTACATACTGGGTATATTTAAATTGTTTCCTACTTCACTTTAATCAGAATGTTAAAGTATGAATCACTGGAATATCTTACATTTATTTTAAAGATCCTTGAAAACCACATGAATCTGAAGTGAATTAATCCTGCCAAACAAATTTCATTTTTTCACAGAGCAACATACTTGTTACCGTTAGTGGGGTTTAACAGGAATAAATGAACAGACAATCAGCAAAGGCAATTCTCTCTCAGAGACTCTACCCATCTTTTTTTTTTTTTTTTTTTTTTTGCGGTACGCGGGCCTCTCATTGTTGTGGCCTTGCCCGTTGCAGAGCACAGGCTCCAGATGCGCAGGCTCCGCGGCATGTGGGATCCTCTCGGACCGGGGCACGAACCCGTGTCCCCTGCATCAGCAGGCAGACTCTCAACCACTGTGCCACCAGGGAAGCCCTACCCATCTTTTTTTGGAGCTGTCTTTATCGCTCTCTCTTTGCCCCCTCCCCACTCAAAACACACATAAATGTAATAGAAAAGCTGAGCAGTTAAAAAAAGAAAAAAGTTTTACCCCTTTCAGTAAAACTTGAAACAATACAAATCAGAGCTTTGCACTGTTAGTTTCTTTTACTGGAAAGAAAAACTTCTGGTTGTTCTAGGCAACAGAATCATTACCAAAACTTGTTACTTTTTAAAAGTAACTACTTGTCACTTTTTAAAGTAAACTACTAAAAGTATTTCTCCTTAGAGCAGTGATAAATTTTTTTAAAAATTATACAGGGAGCAAACTCCATATGTATTTTATTGTTTATCCTTATAGTTAGATAATTTTCATTTTTATTTTTAAAAATTTATTTATTTATTTATTTATTTATTTATTTATTTATTTATTTATTTATTTATTTATTTTTTGCGGTACGCGGGCCTCTCACTGTTGTGGCCTCTCCCATTGTGGATCACAGGCTCCGGACACGCAGGCTCAGCGGCCATGGCTCACGGGACCAGCCGCTCCGCGGCATGTGGGATCTTCCCGGACCGGGGCACGAACCCGTGTCCCCTGCATCGGCAGGCGGACTCTCAACCACTGCGCCACCAGGGAAGCCCTAAAAGTATTTCTTAATTTAGATGTATATTTCTTCAAATAACCCTGACAATTTTAGAGTTAAACCACACTGCAGCATTTATGTTAAGGCTTAGTTCCCACTTCCCCAAAATAAAGTCGTCAGTGGAAAACAAAGGGTCTCGTTCATTAATTAAAGATCAACTAAATGGCCCCTAACACCAGGCACAAGAGATAAAGTATAACAGTCTATACAGCTGTAGTGGGAACTTCAATTGCAAGCGTCAATTCGTGTGTTACCAACTTTTCCTTAGTCTTTTTCTTTTTTTTTTTTTTTTTTTTTTTTTTTTTTTCCTTGCGTTATGCGGGCCTCTCCCTGTTGTGCCCTCTCCCATTTGCGGAGCACAGGCTCCGGACGCGCAGGCTCAGTGGCCATGGCTCACGGGCCCAGCCGCTCCGCGGCATGTGGGATCTTCCCGAAACGGGGCACGAACCCGCGTCTCCTGCATCGGCAGGCGGACTCTCAAGCACTGCGCCACCAGGGAAGCCCCCTTAGTCTTTTTCTTTACTCCAGTACTATTACTGAGAATTTTAATTTTTACAACTTCAACTTGAAAGAACTTTACGTGCCCTTACAATGAGCGTGCTCCCAAACCATGAAATAAACCCTTATGTAATGTATGTTTTACCTTACAGGTGCTTCAAAATAGACCACATCAGAACATGAAACAAAGAACTACTGCTCAGCCTGTACACCTACCTGCCTCTTAAACATTACACTTCTTTTTCATACAAAATTAAACCAGAGAAAGTATATACTTCGGTCTGTCTAAATGTGTATCTAGGCTGCCCAGAATCCAAAGCAGGCAGGCAGGAGGTTCATAATGCTTTTCATATGGAGACAAGACCAATTTGATAAGGATAGGTGTGCTTTGGCAAAGGTAACAAACCTTAAGCAAGCAGCATGGCTGTGTGTGCGTCTTCTCTTCTTTTAAAATACAAACTGGTCCCCGTTCTTCCCTGCCTGACAAACATTACCTAATCTTACAGGTAAAAAAATTCTCAAGAATAACCACAACATAGCATCTGGCTTTGTTGGCACTGGAGAGTCTGTGTGAAATCAATTAGGTTTCCAACCGAGGTATCCATCGAACCATTTGGCATACACAGATGCATATGCCTAACTCACTTACAAACCTATTGAAACATGTCATTGACTGAACTGAACTGCAAACAATAATTTGGGGCTATATAAGCTACAGCAGACCTGCTCTCTTCTTATCACTGTGTACAAATTGCACACTAACATACCACTCCATTTTAAGGTCTTGATGCCTTTGCTCATACTTTTTTCTCCCTCAGCGTGACATATCCATCTCCAGGTCTCCACCAGTGGAAATCTACTTCATATTTTTAAATCACACATAAATAAAATCACATATAAAAACATTTTCCTTGGTGAAAATTCAAACAATACTGAAAAATTTTTTAACTTCTCTCTTTCCAAATTTAATTATACTCTCCCTCCCAGGCATAACCACATGGGAGCTGGATAAGCTTTCAGATGTACATCTTTCCAGGGCTTTTTTTTATGCATTTGCATACATATGTAAGCTCACATAGAAGTATACAGATTGGCTTTTCCCATTAATGGGCTCACTTTGTATAAATTACATATTTTAATTTATTAATATGTATTGAAGATCATTTTCTGTTAATAGATCTCTATCTACTTCATTCTTCATGACAGCTAAAGGATCTAGACAAGCCATATGCCTCCTGAAGATTGGTTCACGTTTAATACTGTGAAACATTGTTATTCAACTTGGACCCTCACTCTCCCACCCCACCACAACCAGTCTAAAATGATGATTTGCAAAAGAAAGCGCTCAGTGTTTGAAGAGTTGACCTCAAACTACGATTTCACCTATTTCTGGAAAATTAAACAAATGCGCCTATAGGGACACAGTAGTAACAGCCCTAACGGCAGATCTTTACTTTGGTTTTTGTTTTCATAATCCTAAGTTTCTAATATGAAGACAAGTAACTTACCTTTTTACACTGCCTTTCAGTTGCGCACCAAATAACCTTCAGAGTAACACAGAGATATCTCAAAATGTATTTTGAAAATTAATGAGGTATTAAATCTTGATAGCTTGACAGCATAAGCAAATGGGCAGGTCACTGTACCAAAGGACACGGGATTCCGAGTCAATGCATAACCAGCCAAGGGATCCCAGGTAAATCAGTCTGAGCTTCCCCATCCATTAAGTGGCAATCTACTTATCACACTTCACAGAAGAGTTCTGAAGTCCAAATAAGAAAAGCAAAGCATTACAAACTAGAAAATCCCAACAAAATATAATTTTCTCTGCCTAATTTAAAAAAATCTATCTCACATTGAAAGCCAGAATCACAGAGATATAAATTAAGAGAAAAGCTTGTCTTCTACCAAGAAATGTTAAGACAGGATCCTTTGGAGTGGAACAGATGGTCCGAAGTTGATGCAGGTTTGTTTTTTCTCAGCCACCCATCTGCTGAGTGGCCTTGGGCAAGACACCATATCCACTGAGGGTCAACATGCCCACGAGCTATAGAGATATCAAACTTCTCCAAAAAATAAAGATGTTGTTGTTGTTTAAGTTGCCAACTGAAGACATGAAACAGGCAAAATCACACCTACCATACAGGGCACAATATCCTTTAAAATGTTTGCATGTCCTACAGTTCCAATATAATTATGATGCTGTATCCCACTGACTTATATGAACTACTGTAGAAAAGAAATATCAAGATGGATAAAAGGAAAATCTTAGTTCACTTTTTTCTCTTTATACATCTTCAAAATTCCAATCATAACATTTCCCCAGCCTGGAAATGTGGTTATTGCCAGACTTTCACACTTTTCTGTGAGAGTTCATAGTTCCAGGTAGTGTTGCTTGTCATATTCTTTTTCTCTTCATCCCACTTTGCACCAAAGATTAACAGAACATTGTCTTAGAGAAGGAAATATGTATCCTGCATCAATCACAGGATAAATTCTTTCTTCTTTCAGAGATCAGCTTTTTGAAAGACAAGTTAAATGTGATCATAGCAGATGAAACAGATATGCCTGGGTTTCCCCACGTCTCAAGCCTTTGAATCTCTTCAGAAAAGCTCAAGTCATTCCATGTGCCTTTCTTTTTTTTTTTTCTTGTTTTTTGTGGTACGCAGGCCTCTCACCGTCGTGGCCCCTCCCGCCGCGGAGCACAGGCTCCGGACGCGCAGGCCCAGCGGCCACGGCTCACGGGCCCAGCCGCTCCGCGGCATATTGGGATCTTCCCGGACCGGGGCACGAACCCACATCCCCCGCATCGGCAGGCGGACTCCCAACCACTGCGCCACCAGGGAAGCCCCCCATGTGCCTTTCTTAACAACACAGGTCCAAGTCAGAGAGGATCTGTTAGCACGCTAAACAAGTGGTAATTAGCAGTACATCACCACTACAAAGAGCCACAGCTCTGCCAACTTAGCAGTTAATCATGAAAATCCCTAGTGAATTAATAGGGTTTCATATGATTTGCTCAGTGTCCATGTTTCTCCTTGGCATACACCTTCTGTAATACAATCTTCTTTAAACATCATATTAAGTAGATATGCCAATCTACCTTATTTTTCTAATTATTTTAATATTCAGCTGACTCAAATGGGCCAGTGCAAATCTGGAGGTATACTAGTTTGACATTCCACCCTGCATGACCTCTCTCCTTCTAACATCATAACAGGAATATTGTATTAGGTCAACTCTGTTCACATGTATCTTAACTGGGAGCCATTGTTAGTGAGAACACACATATTTAGTATTTTGAAAGCAAGACACTCAAAAGGAAACCAAAGGAAAGGCTTCTGCTATGAATTGAGCCTCAAGATGATATGCAGGTATGTTAAAAATCACATGTGCTACTAATGATTCATTGGATGTAGCCTCCTGCTTTTGAACATTGCTAAGTCAAACCCATGCATCTGTCACAATCTCAATAAAAGCTTAACAAACCAACTCTCCACACTCTAGGTGATGGCCCACTTACCTAATTTGCATGTAAAGCACATAATTTCTAGTCATATATCACAATGATCTTCCAGGAAGTTGGGCTCAAATTGAGAAACCTGCTGTCAAAAAAGCTATGGCGCTTCACCACTAAATTCAGAGTTCACAGCTCAGTAAACATCTGAATAAACAGATGAATAAACAAACCACAAGAAGAAATAAATCGGTGGAAATATTGGAACCACCACTATAGTTCAACTACCCACAAATTACTTTGGAGCAAAGTTTCACTCTGCTCGAGTCTTTTTTTAAGTATTAGCAAAATAGGGACTTCCCTGGTGGTCCAGTGGTTAAGACTCTGCGCTCCCCTATGCAGGGGGCCCAGGTTTGATCCCTGGTCTGGGAACTAGATCCCGCATGCTACAACTAAGAGCCTGCATGCCGCAACTAAAAGATCCTGCGTGCCGTAGCTAAGACCCTGCGTGCCTCAGCTAAGACCCGGCGCAGCCAAATAAATAAATAAATAAATAAATATTTTTTTAAAAAGAGAATTAGCAAAATATATACATATTCATTACATATGCTGTAAGGAATTGGCAGTGTCATGATATTGAGTACACAAAAATAGTTTTGGCAAAAATAATGTATGGCCCAAGTATTTGTCAGGTATCAGGGTCTGTGACATCTCAGCCTTGCCTCCCTGCAAGATCCCAGTGAACCACAGACAGTGATCAAACTTGGTGGATCCCCCAGTGAAAATTTCCAGGGAACCATAGAGTTGTCTTCGGGGAGTTCTGTGTAAAGGAGATTCAGGTAGAATTAATTCATAACTTCATAGCCTAAAAGTATTTGGGAAAAAACTACTTTTTACCGTAACCAGGTCAACCTAATCATCTGACATATTACCTCTGTCACAACATCCATACTGCCTTGTCTCATAATCTGCTTAAAGAAAGGGAACAATTCACACAGACTTGTGGATAAGGGCAATCAACAGCTTCTGCCTCACCTAGAGCACTACGAAAAGTCAAAAGGAGCAGAAAAAAGCAAAAACGAGAATTATGGCTTCCACATCAAGTTATGCAGGCAAAGATGATGTCTTCAAATTTAATTAACAGTGTAATACAGTGCCAATTTATTCAGGCATAACATACAACCATCTCGCTCTTTGTGGGTATCGCATTCCATGAAAATGTGCTGGATAATTCCATCTAGATTAATTTAAAATGGCAGGAGCTAAATTAATTACTCAGTATCAGTCTGAACAAATTAAGCTAGAATCAACTCAGTAATATCACTTGGAACCTCAAAACTGAAACTCCAAGCAGACTCAGATGGAGACAGTCAACACCTTGGAATTCTTACTAGGATTTTGCTCACATGGAATTCCCACACAGTTTCAAGAATTAAGAAATAACTGTGTAGACACAATTATATAAATAATAATGGCTACATAACTTTTAAAGCGTCCTCTGTGTGCTAGATCTTAATTCTCACCACAACTCTATAAGAGAAGTATTATTATTATCTTCACTTTAGAAATGAGTAAATGGCGAGTGACAAAATTAAATGACTCGATCTAAACCAGAAACTATTAAGAGGCATATCTGCTTAGCCTAAAACCCATATATCACCTTGTCCCCCTCAAGGTAAATATTAGCCTGATTATCAGCTGTTCTTTTTTTCTTTTTGTTTTCCTGTACATTTGTAGTGATCGTTTTATCATTGATAAATTAAACTTCAATGCGACAGTGTACATGCTCTAAAAGAACTCACACACAGAATCAGAGCCACGAATACCACAAACTGCATGACTTTCGCTTGAGAGACATCTCATAAGTTCATAACCCGGTATGAGCCCCTCTGGCAATGTATTAGCAAAAGCAAAAGTGTAATAAGGCATTAAAATAGTGATCCTTCCTAGATGATGCCTTGTGGGTATATCTGAAATACAGGGATCTTTCCCTTGTTGTCTGAAGATATGAGTCATCATGTCAAAGGAAGATATGATATTTTCCGATTGAAGAATCTTGACGAGACAGGTATACAGTAGAATTAGAAAACTAAGTCAGGAGAGATATACTTCAGGTATGTTATATAGAACTGAAACTAAAACTGTATCTGTGAGACTTAACCCTAAAATAATGTTAGGTGATCTGGACATACCCCAGAGTCCTATTAATCCATATAATCTATAAACATATAGCTTAAGGTAACAGAATACAAATACAGTTTGGGTGACCAAAAATTCCATCTCACCTAACACATAATTTAGTTCAGAAGGGAGCTATCGGTAACACAAAGAAATAACACAAAGGATATTTTAAGGAAGATAACTCTAGCAGCTGTGTACATGATGTATGAAAGCCACAGCGTGACACTATTTATGTTCAAGGATCAATTCAGGAAAGATAAAAAGACTTAATGAGCTACATTTTTTAAAGAAATTATGGGGACTTCCTCTTATGGCTGAGTGAGAGGTTGGCAAATCCTCTCCCTAAAAAGCAAGATGGATAAAATTGACAAGAATAACCTTTTAGAGCTGTGGGACTTAACCAGAGGCATAAAAAAATATGACAAACTTTTATGCTTGAAAACTGCTGAACTTCAGGTAAGAACAGGAAGAGTCTGTGGTGCTATTTCTGAAGGCTGCTCCCATCTCCCCACAGCTCAGCTGATGTGCAGCTCCTGCAGGAATGTGGTGTGGGGAAGGCTGGGAGGACCAGAAGCTCTGCCACCTTATGAAAGGGGGCTCGCTTGATTTGGAGCAGATGCCACACACAATGCATTGTATGTGAAAGTGACACTTTCCCGGGAAACTCAATAGCTCTTCTAGCCTCACTCAGTATACTCCTGACTGAAGTTGAAGCATGCAGAGTAGTTCCAAACTATTCACACACTCCTGGCTAACTCTGAAGTAGCACGTATATAAGAAAGACACAAAGAACTCGCAGAAAGCAAATCTGGAACAGATTTTAGATAACCTGAACTTCTCATGTGCTTCTCTACACAGGTCCATATGCAGAGAACAGAACTCTTACTGTTTGAAGTACCTGAGTGCAACCTCTGTACAATCACTGCCTTAACTCTAAGCTATGCAGAAACAGGGTAACCTTTAAGAAGCAGGCTAAAATAAAAGAATGAAAAAATAAAATGGAGCAGTGACATCAATGACAACACATCATAGGGGAGACATCTCACAAGCAAGTTACTAAACAATAAACAAACCAACAAAAACAGGAACCACCACCTTCTTAGCCCAGGCAAGTTACTAAACAACAAACAAAAACTGGAACAACAACCTTCAGTGGAGAAATACCAGAATTTATAGTTCCTACAATATATTATCTAAAGAGTCCAGTTTTAACAAAAGAAAAGTGGCACAGGCAAAGAAACAAAAAAACAAGGAAGTGTAACCCATACTGAGAGAAAAAACAGTCAAGAGAAACTGTCAGTGAGTATCCCCAGATGTTGAAATTAGCAGATAAAGGCTTCAAAGAAAACTTTAGACATACAAATAGGGACTTCCTTCATGGTGCAGTGGTTAAGAATCCACCTGCCAATGCAGGGGACATGGGTTTGATCCCTGGTCCGGGAAGATCCCACATGCCGCAGAGCAACTAAGCCCGAGTGCCACAACTACTGAGCCTGTGCGCCTAGAGCCCATGTTCTGCAACAAGAGAAGCCACCACAATGAGAAGCCCGTGCACCGCAATGAAGAGTAGACCCCACTTGCCGCAACTAAAGAAAGCCCGTGTACAGCAACGGAGACCCAACACATACAAAAATAAATAAAATAAAATAAAGTTAAAAAAACATACAAATATATTTAAAGAACTACAGGAAAAATGTTTAGAGAAATAAAGAAAATTATGATAATAATTAGTCAATGAATAGAAATGCTCAATAAAGATACAGGAATTACACAAAGAGAACCAAATATATTGAGTATAATCATTAAAATAAGAAATATGCTAGAGGGGTCCAACAGCAGATTTAAAATGAAAGGACAAGGAATCAGCGAACTCAAAGATCATTTAATAGAAGTTATTCAATCAGAAATACACAGAGGAAAAAAAAAAAAACAGGAAAAAAATTAAATGAGGCTCAAAAACCTATGGAATAATATACATGTAATGGGAGTCCCAGAACAACAGAAGACAAAGAACAGAAAATATATTTGAAGAAATAATGGCCAAAAACTTCCAAAATTTAAAGAAAAGCATTAGTTTAAACATCCAAGAAGCATAAAAATACCGAAGTAGGATAAACACAAAGAGATTCACACCTAGACACATCATACTCAAACTATTGAGAGTCAAAGACAAAAAAAAGAGAAAATATTTAAAGCAGCAAGACAAAAATTTACTCATCACAATATGATTAATTGCTGACTTCTCATCTGAATCAAGAGAGAACAGAAGGCAGTTGACGACTTATCAAAGAGCTGAAAGAAAAAAAACTGTCAACCAAAAATTCAATATTGAGCTAAACTTTTTTTCAAACGTAAAATAAATACATTCCAAGATAAACAAGGATGGAGAATTTACTGCTACCACAGTTGCCTTACAAGAATGCCCACTCTCAACAACTTTTATTCATCATAGGACTGGAAGTCCTAACCACAGCAATTAGTCCAGAAAAAGAAATAAAAGGCATCCAAATTAGAAAGGGAAAAGTAAAATTCTATTTTCACATGACTAATATTATATATCAAAAATCCTAAAGACTCCACCAAAAATTCGTTAGAACTAATAAATAAATAAAGTTTCAGGATACAATTTCAAAACATAAAAATCAGTTGTGTTTCTACACATTAACAACAAACTATTAGAAATTTATTTTTTAAATCCCAGTTTACAACTGCAGCAAAAAAAAAAAAATACTAAGGAATAAACTTAACCAAGAAGGTGAAAGATCTGTACAGTGAAAACTATAGAACATTATTAAAGGAAACTGAAGAAGACACAAATAAATGCAAAGACATTCTGTGCTCAAAGATTGGAAGAAGAATATTGTAGAAATATCTACATTACCTAAAGTGATCTACAGATTCAATGCAATCGCTATAAAAATTCCAATTCCATTTTTCATACAAATAGAGCAAACAATCCTAAAACTCATATGGAACTACAAAAGACCCCAAATAGCCAAAGGTATCTTGAGAAAGAAGAAAGCTGGAGGTAGCATGATTCCTGCTTTCAAAGTACATTACAAAGCTATACTAATCAAAACAGTATGGTATTGGCATAAAAAGACACATAGACTAATTGAACATTATAGAAACTCAGAAATAAATCCATGCATACATAGTCAATTCATTTACATCAAGGAAACCAAGAATATTTAATAGGGAAAGGATAATCTCTTCAATAAATGGTGCTGGGAAAACAGGATGGCCACATGTAAAAGAATGAAACTGAACCACTATCTTACACACCACACACAAAAATAATCAACTTGAGATGGTTTTAAGACTTGAAGGTAAGACCTGAAATCATTAATAATCCTAGAAGAAAACATAGGGGGTAAGCTTCTTGACATTAGTCTTGGCAATAATTTTTTGAATTTGACACCAAAGCAAAGGCAACGAAAGTTAAAATAAACAAGTGGGGTTACATCAAAGTAAAAAGCTTCTACGCAGTAAATAAGACCATCAACAAAATGAAAAGGCAAATCATATCTCTGACAAGGGATTAACATCCAAAGTGTATAAAGAATGCATATAACTCAAGTGCAAACAATAAGATTTAAAAATGGGCAAAGGAAGTGAACAGACATTTTCCCAAAGAAAACATAAAAATGGGCAACAGGTACAAGAAAGAGTG
>NW_006779738.1:506838-555283 GCF_000442215.2 Lipotes vexillifer
GAGTGTTCTACATCACTAATCATCAGGAAAATGCAAATCAAAACCACAATGAGATATCACCTCACATGTGTTAGAATGGTTATTATTAAAAAGACAAGAAATAACAAATACTCGCAAGGATATGGAGAAAAGGGAACCCTTTAACACTGCTGGTAGGAACTTAAATTGGTGCAGACACTATGGAAAACAGTATAAAGAAAAATTAAAAATAAATCTAACATATGATCCAGTAACTCCACTTCTGGATATAGATCCAAAGGATCTCAAGGAAATATCTGCACTCCCAGGTTCACTGCAGCATTTTTCAAAACAGCCAAGATAAGGGAACAATCTAATTTTCCATCAATGAATAAATGGTAAGTGGAAAAAGAAGATGTGAAATATATATA
Source organism: Lipotes vexillifer (assembly GCF_000442215.2). Taxonomy (NCBI): domain Eukaryota; kingdom Metazoa; phylum Chordata; class Mammalia; order Artiodactyla; family Lipotidae; genus Lipotes; species Lipotes vexillifer. The sequence goes on from NW_006779738.1 coordinate 507,228, forward strand.
TATATATATAAATATATACGTATATATTTATACACACACAAACCATGGAGAATTATTCAGCCCTGAGAAAGAAAGAAATACTGCCATTTGCAACAACAAAGATGGCACTTGAGGGTCTTATGCTAAATGAGACATCAGACAGAGAAAGACAAATGCTATATGATATGGAATTTTGAAAAGCCAAACTCAGAAACAGAGACTACAACGGTGGTTACCAGGGGCTGAGAAATGGGGAAAAGGGGAGATATTGGTCAAAGAGTACAAACTTCCAGTTTAGGATGAGTAAATTTTGAGGATCAGTCTACAGCACAGCAGTTACAGTTAATAATACTATATTATATAGTTCAAAGTTGCTAAAAGAGTAGATCTTAGATGTTCTTGCTACTAAAAAAGAATGGTAATTATGTGATGTAATGCACTATATATGTATATATAATGTATATACACCACCTATATACATATACACACACATATACACACACCATATATATGATATGTATATCATATATACATATATAATAAATAAACATATATATGATAAGAATAGTACAAAGAGAATGAAGCTATGTGGAGTAAAGTTTCTATATTTTGGTGGAATTAAATTAGTATTAATCCGAAGTAGACTGTGAAGTTACACTGATGAGTTAAAACGAAATAAAATAATGCATATTATAATCCCTAGAGTAACTATTAAGAACCTAACTGAAAAGATATATAGAAAAAAAAAGGTTTCAACATGGCACACTAACCATTTACACAAAATAAGGAAATAACAGAGAAACAGAGGAACAACAACAACAAAGGAGGAATATAAAAACTAAACAAAATGGCAAATGTAAATCCAACCATTTCCTGCTTATTTTAAAAAGAAAATGTGATAAATATATAGAACGGAATACTATGCAGCCTTTAAAGAAGAAGGAAATTCTGACATTTGCGACAACGTTGATGAACACGGAAGGAAATAAGTTGGACCCAGAAAGACAAATACTTCATGATCTCACTTACACGTGGAATCAAAAATGGTCAAACTCATCGAAGCAGAGAAAATGGTTGTTGCTAGGGGTTGAGGGTTGGGGGAAATAGATGTTAATCAAGGAGTAGTAAGTTTCAATTATGCAAAATGAGTAATTCTGCAGATCTAATGTACAGCATGGTAACGATAGTTCATAATACTGTACTGCATACTTGAAATTTGCTAAGAGAGTTGATCTTAAGTGCTCTCACCACATAAGAAATGACTGTAACGTGAAGTGATGGATATGTTAATTGGCTTGATTGTGATAATCATTTCACAATGTATACATATATCAAAACACCACAGTTTACACCTTAAACATATACAATGTTGGTCCGTCAATTACAACCTCAATAAAGCTGGGGGGGGAAATCCCATTGCCTAAATTAAGACCAAGCTCCCCTATCTGGTATTCATATTCTGGATCCAACCTAATTTTCCAGCCTACGTTAAATGCTTACTACAACAGACTAAATTAGATAATTCTCTACTTTTCACTTTTCCCATCTTTGGCCTTTGTCCAATTTCTACTCATCCTTCAACTCCAAGCTCAAATACAACCACATCCATGAAGTATCTCGTGATGACTCAAACTGCCACATATTACACCAATTTGTATGCAACGTATCTTTCATACTCCTTTGTAAGCTAAGGAGACAGTGTTACCTCCATAATGCCTTACTTCTTATGTACTTCGTTGAATAGTGCTACCTATGCCTCATAGAAAAGTCCATTAAAGAGAATCCATTTTTGTGACATGACACCTGTACCGTCTCACTGAAAACAGACCACTGAAAAAATATTTGTAAATAAGCCCTAGAAATATTTTAAAGTTATTTTAAAAATATTAACTGATGAGTTTTCAATAATGTAGCTATGATTTGTCAAAGATAAACATATGTTAAAATAATGCAAATACTAACTGTAATATTCTGATGATGGTCTAAAATTTCTAATTTACGCTGATTGGAAAAAATATCTTCATAGGGCCGAACATTAAGCAATCAAAATCATCTACACAGAATTTAAATGCATTATTTCAGGACCGTCTACTGTAGGAAATGAAATAAGATTCATACACATCCAATCCACTCACATGTAGGTTACCAACCTGAAAGATTCATTGGATCTTTACAGGAATAAATTCTTTGGTGATAAAAATTACACACTTCTAGGGCTTCCCTGGTGGCGCAAGTGGTTGAGAGTCCACCTGCCAATGCAGGGGACATGGGTTCGTGCCCCGTTCTGGGAAGATCCCACATGCCACGGAGCGGCTGGGCCCGTGAGCCATGGCCGCTGAGCCTGCGCGTCCGGAGCCTGTGCTCCGCAACGGGAGAGGCCACAGCAGTGAGAGGCCCGCGTAGCGGGAAAAAAAAAAAAAAAAAAAAAAAAATTACACACTTCTAAATCTTTTATTTGGCAAGTACCACAATAGACTTGAATGTCTGATGCCAGGTTTAATCCTAGTAAAGAGATTTAATGATAAAATCACCCATTAAAGTAACCATCCATCTATTTTCTACAAGCTAATCAAGTTTATATTAATTTCATCCACATTAATCAGTTTATGTTTATACCCATAAGTGGCTGAAGAATGAATGACCTAGTTATTTAAGTTTTGGTGTCTGCTGAAATGCATCTTTGTTAGACTGATCTCATTTCCTGCGGAAACCAATTTCATTTCCTTTATGACAGAGCACCAGGCCAGAATGGCAAGTGAAAAGCAAGCAACATAAAGTACCAGGGACTTCAGGAAAACCTCCAACTCTGTTCAATGAAACATTCCCATCATTAAGCATTAACTTGCTCAAACTTTTACAGGTTACACCTGTAACACTAACCAACTTAAACAGTTCACAGTGAATTGATATATGCTCAATAAAACTAGCAATTTAGTTGTCATAGTATGATCAAATTCAGATTGGCAGTCTGAGTACCTGTAAGGCTACTACCACATTTTACCTATGTAACTTTAAACCTTTAGCTAGAAACACATTTTTAAAGGACAATATAAAAACTCAACTTCTTATGTAAAGCTTTATCTTCAAGGATGCCTAACTGGGATATGTAAATGTATTCTGGCCTTTGAAAATTCATGTTGAAATATGAAATACTTCTTGCTTTTCTGAATTTGACTTCTAAATTTGATTTTACCACTAACTTATTTATACAATCTTTCAAAAGAATTTTTGAAAATTTTATTCAAAGTGGAATGTTGGGATCTGGTTCAGAAACTCATCAGGAAATCAGCAATATGATGGTAGACAGCCACTGAAAGAAAAAAAATGAAATAAAACACGATGCTGTGAAACATCTAAGGTTAATTTCAGGGACCTCGAGCAGAAGCATTCCATTAAGTTAGAAACTGGAGTAGATATTAGTAGTCTCCAAACCTCTTTCCCTGTACACTGTATATTACTTTCCTAATGCCGCTGTAACAAATTACCACACATTTAAGGCAATACAAATTTATTCTCTTACAGCCCTAGAGGTCAGAAATCTGAAACCACTGGGCTAAAGTCAAGATGCGAGCAAGGATGATTCTTCCTGGAGGCTCTGAAGGGAGAACCTGGTACCCTGCCTTTTCCAGCTTCTAGCGGCCACCTACATTCCTCGGCTTGTGGCCCCTTCCTCCATTTCCAACGCACGTGACTCTAATATCCGCTTCAGTTTTCACATCCCCTTCTCCTCTTTTGTAGTCAAATCTCTCTGAGCCTCCCTCTTATGAGGACACTTGTGAATACAGTTAGAATTTACCAAAATAATCCAGAACAATCTCCTATTGTCAAGATCCTTAACTTGCATCTGAAAAGTCTCTTTTCCCATATAACGCATTCACAGCTTGCAGGGACTAGGAACTGGATATTGGTGGCAGCAATTCAGCCTACCATATACTCTATAAGCAAATATTTTGAACATTTATTTGCAAAAAGGAGCATATTAAAATGTTATTTTCATCACAGATCTATACGCCAGTACTTACATATATTACAAAAGATTAAAAATGAAATTAATATGATAAACAATATTTTCTATAAATTTTATTATAATTGTAATATAATAAATCATTTTTTGCTTGGGTTATGAATATAATGTGACTAAATATGCTTCATTATTTTTAAAACCTTAAGATTTAAACTTTGTGATACAATAATAGGAAGGCTGGTTTCAAGTTCAGTCTATCTCAATAATTTGTTTTAATGGCTTTTGAAACTGCAAAAGAAATGTCACAAACAATGCACAGATCCAAATGGAAAAGGATTCATTCTAACCCACCAATTATAAAAGGATTTTGTTGAAATTCAACTACTAACTCTCCATTTTGCCTGTTGTCAGTCAGTTCTTAAACTAATCACACAATGTTTTATTTTTATATTTTTAACAAATGGATTCAAATTTCACTCTACCTCATTATTTAAACAATTAGAAAATTTGACATTCATGTTTTTTAAAGTCTGCTTATGTCAGAGATTACATACGTGACACATTTAGACCATTTAGACCATTTAATTACTGATGTAATTACTGATGTAATTAAAAAAACATACTCAAACATCCATTTTCAAAATGTTCTCTCCATGGTAAGATTACTTGGAAAACAGGTGCTTTTTCATTGTAAAAAATGTCATCTTCACCCTGCAAATATCTTCAAGGGAATATGCTATGAAAAGCTCCCAATCATCAATCACTGCAAGTCTGGAACAGTTAAATTTTTGTAAAATTAAACCTTCAAATTAAGTACTTGGCCACAAAATTACAAGAAGACTGTCGATGGTGTAGCCACTGCACATCTCATTTTAAAGTACTATTAAAGAACCTGCTATATAAAAAATAAATAAAATTCAAAAATAAATAAATAAATAAAGTACTATTAAGATTTCATATTCTGGCTCCAACTTCTTTGCTTCAACAGCTTGCCTAAGAAAGAAAGTGTGAATTCCACGTAAGGAGCTAATTCTGTGAACTTACCCAAGATTCTCATTTTATTTCTGGTCAAGCAGCCACTCCATTAGTGGTTATATCTGCCCATTTTCCTTCAGCAACTCCATCCTCATCCTCCCCAAATCCTTGCTCTTGCAAGAGACTTTTTCACTATTGAGAGCACAATCTTCTCCGTAATATTTCAAAATGTTTTTTAAAAGTAGCTCTTAAGGATTTTCGTTATTGAAACAAAATCAATGCAATTCTATGGCTCATCTCCCATGCTGCATAATAGTCCTACCTCTTTCACTTTTTATTCAGCAATGCTTTCTATATGTCTTCCAGCAATAATTCCTAGCACAAATATGCATATTTGTGTGTGACATGGTTTCCTAGTATTACTGATATTTCGGCCAGTTTTAAGATACTGTTTTCCCCCCCAGAATGTGACTTTTTGTCTTCCACTTTTAAAGAAGACACAATAAGAATCTGCTAGATATTTTTCAGGGACACTGCAAGTCATGAAACTCAAACCTCATGATCTAAATATTTAGTTTCCTTGTGCACATGTGTAAAAATCTCACTAGGATACGTACCTAGGAGTGAATATCTTAAATTAGTGTGCGCACACCTTCAATTTTATTAAATAGCCACAGTTTTCCAGTATACATTCCTACCAGAGTTGGGTGGAAATTCCTATTGCTCCACATTCTCACCAACAGTAATACTCCCAATCTGTGAAATGATCCTTCACTGTGCTTTTAATTTGTATTTCCCCAATTAATAATGAGGGTTGATAATGTTTTCATATTATAATGGTCCATTTGTATTTCCTTTTCTGTGAAATGCCTGTTCACTTGTATCTCTTTTTTCCTCTGGTCATCGTTCACATAGATAGGAATAATCTATGTATCCTGGACACTTCTAGGTCTCAAATTTTGTGTTTTGGTATGCAACAAACCAAATAATAAAACTAGGTTTTCCTTTGAGGGTCTATACTTTTTACTTTGCTGTTAAAATACATTTTAATAGGGCTTCCCTGGTGGCACAGTGGTTGAGAGTCTGCCTGCCGAGGCAGGGGACACAGGTTCGTACCCCAGTCCGGGAAGATCCCACATGCCGCGGAGCGGCTGGGCCCGTGAGCCATGGCCGCTGAGCCTGCGCGTCCGGAGCCTGTGCTCCGCAACGGGAGAGGCCACAACAGTGAGAGGCCCACGTACTGCAAAATAAATAAATAAATAAATAAATAAATAGTATGCTACAAACAATATTTCTAACTCTCATGAAAATACAAGAAACTAAATATTCTAATATTTGCAACCTTGAGTTTTACAGGGATAAGAGGTGTGTATTTAGTTAAGGAATATCTCAGGGGAGTATAAGGTAGAGAATAGCATAGGTATTTTTTTCAGTCTCCAAGTGGAATTTTAATTATGACATTATAATTTTAAAACCCTATTAATTATTCAATTCAATTTATCGGTGTTTAAAGACTATATGACAATTCACTGGTCACTACAAAGTTAGTTTATATTTAAATCAAAGCCATGTGTCACAAGCTACATTCTCATTCCCTGTAACATTTATAGGTTCATTACATGTTCCCTTGGGTGAACAGAAGTTCTTACCGATTCAATTCCACAAACATTTAGTGAGTAATTATTATGTGCCAGGAACACTAGTTTTCCATTAAACTTACTTCTATTATTATAAGACAGTCATAAAGACTTGGTTACAACTTGGACTGATTGGCAGAAGACTCAACAGATTTCACTGGTGCCATGATGTCCTCGGCATTGAGAGAATAAAGCTGAAACTCTCCAATAAGCTCGTTAAGTGTTTATTTTATCGAAAATGTGGAAAAGTCACATGTATCCCTGCTGTCATCAATTAATTCTCTACCATCCCTATAACTACCAGCTGATGACTAATTGTTAAGGGCATTATCTGAAAAATTAGGAGAGAAGCACTTTGTCTAACACAGCACTGAAGATCTCATTTTCTTTTGTGAATTGCCAGTAACTCATAACAGTCAGGGAACATACAGGATCACTGAGAAGTTCACAGTGCAGCAGGGCTACACTCAATATGTTACCAACAAGGGTATCATTTAAGCCTCACCCATTTTGAGAAATAAGAGATCAAACACTAAAATTAACATATACCTACATGTCAACTGGGATACACAAGGAAGTACAGCTGACCCCCTTTCTCAAACAGCCGTGTTTAACAGACTAAGAGATTGCAGAAAATTAAAGGAGTACAATAATTATCAAAGGGGAAAAACACTAACTAAAGTAACCAGATTGCCAGTCAGGCAGAGAAATTCTAATGGCTCTGTTAGTGATGACTCAAACCTCCCTTAACCGGAACAATAGGGAAGAAACCTCTTAAATATCCACTGTCTATATATCATTTTGTTACAATCTCTCAGCAATCTTCAGTAAGCCTCTCCTGTGTGATAGCACTTCCCTATATTACAGCCAAGGCAGAGGAAGTGCTTCTTGTCAGGTGACTTGTTCAAATCCAAAGAGAGAGGAAGTGGAAACCCTCACCTAAAATCTGGGTCTCCCAAAGTCAAGCGCAACACCTCCTCTCGTCCACCTTGCAGATGTGAAGGCCACGAGTCAACTGTACTCTTCAACTTGAGAAATAAAAGCGAGAGCTGGCATCTCAGCAAAGGAAATTATTTTCCAAACATTATTCCAGGTTAGACCTTTGGTTTGTGCTTTCCATTCTAGCAATTTAAAACACATTATGGATTTTTCCGCAGCTCTACAGCCCTTAGCATAATTAAAACCCATTAGTTTGGTTCACAGTATAATAATTAGTTTGGTTCACCACGTGTGCTGTGAAGACATATTTACCTAAAAGCTCCTAGGAGGACATTAAATATTCACAACCCTCAATAAAAACTTAGCAGAACATGTCAAAGTATAAAACTTTTTATTAGCAGATGGTGTAACTCACCACTCAGGAATACTATACTTAGGTTCAGCCAGCACTATCTTATGACTTTGAACTACTAGTGGTGGAAAAAGTATCTAGGTTGCCTCAGAAAACCTTTCCTGGCTCAGAAGGCCACTACACCAAGTGTCATTACAGTGCTGAGAATTTTCTATTGCAGAGTTCTGAAAGAAGCTGCATGTTCAAATACCCACCCTAACCTAATAATGTTATTTTGTATCATTCTTTCTCTTAATTATTAAACTTTCCTGACTCAAATCTTACACTTTTCTTCTTCTATACTCAAATTGGGTAAGTTTCGTCCCCAGCTCCCTTCCTCCAGCGAAAGGTCACCTTCTGAAAGCCACACTGGAGTAAAAACATTCTGATCAATGATAACAATTCCACCAGCAGAATAAAGAGGAGGAAATAGAAAAGTCGATAGCATTTTAAGAATTTAAGCTAAGACTAACTCTGAGTTTGGAGCAAAATCTATGTAGATCCATGCAATAAAAAACAAAACTCTAAGAATTGTACTTTAAGTGTTCACGATCTTGAGCAACAGAAGTATCTCAGCACATTCATACAAATGCTAAATAGTTTATCAGAGACACACATTTAAGACACAAAAACAAGATAAAAGTGACTCTTACAAAAATATTTTTTCCTTTCACATATATGTGAAATTATCCTCATTCACCCTGTTATGTTGCTGCAGTGGCACTGGTCTCTTGGGGCTGATGGAAGCCCCAAAGAAAACAGAATGAAGCCAATCAAGCCAAGATTAAGAATTCTGATTCCCTAAGAAGATTAGGAGAATCTGAAAACAAAACGAAAAATAACACTGTGTCATCCAGTCACATATTACATCTGCAAAGCCTAGGCCAATGGTTCTTTGTTTGTTTGTTTGTTTTTTCCTGGTCATAGACCTCACTGTTAACCTGTTGAAAAATGGATATATTCATAATTGTGGCTACAACTTCCAAGGATTGTGAGTCCTCATGGGTCAGCCCTAGATGATTAGAATCCTTGTTGGAAACCATGTATTCCTGAGGTCAGGAACCTCACTTTCATCTTTCTATACCAGGACGCAGCACTGCGCCTGCGTCCATCAGGCAGCAGAGGTGACGAATGAGAATGTGTGTCCGTAGTCAAGTGACCACAAAGAATAATTTGACTGGTTAAGGGAATGAAGCACTTGCTTCTGAAGGAATAAATGATTCAAATCCATCAGAAGCATCACTGTTTATATATATATATGTGCGTATATGTATTTGTACATATATATGTATATATGTGTGTGTATACATATATACACACATGCACACACACACACATAAAGAAAAAGCCTGGCCTTTTAAAGGAATCCAAATACTAAACTCATATTTGAGTGCTTCCAATACATGATGAATACTCTTTCACAGTGAAATTCTCAACATGAGTTCCAGAATACCTTTATTAAAACTAAGAAACTTCAAAACTGAAGGTATTCAGGGTGGCTACAGTGCTTCAAACTTATTCTGAATCAAGCCATTACTGCATACACCCAGTTGATGTGATTCTTCTAAAAATGCTTTAAAATTGTTTGAAATACTTATTCTTCCCGGGTTTCAGAAGTGCACCCAAGTCTTTAAGCCTAACACCCATCTTTATCATACTTTTCTGTGGGGAGACTTATTACAAAAATGGTGGATGGTGATTTTAACTTCTATGGACGTCATTACTGAGCATTAAAACACACCAAAGACTTTACGCCTTACCTGTTCCTGCAGTTTGTTAGGGCAGAGCACAAAGGTTACCTCCAGCCCCCCTTCAATTATTTAAATCTACAGACCAGCCTCATGGCTTTGTCTTCTTTTATTCGTTTCCCTCCTTTTCTTTACACATCAATCTTCTTCCCCCTCTCAAGTATTTCTATTTCTGGGATGGAGTTTTCTATTAGTTTCTTTTCTTTCTTCTCCCACATAGGAAATAGGACTATAATTACATCTTTTATCATTTTTTTTTGACAACTGCTTTGTTCCCTTTATATTCCTTACTTTTTCCAAATATGACTTTCTCTTTTTTTAATTTCCAAAGGTGTGATTTTAGTTTTGTGTTCATCATGCACTTTTCAACTTCTGAAGCAACAAAACAGACCTACCACTAAAAGTCAACTGTATACGGCATTTACATTTTAGTCCCCTATGACTTTGTGCATTATTAAACTCACGGACTATTCCCCTAGTTTATTTAGGCAATAAAGATTCCAAGAAAGATTTTTATATTCTTAGAAGACAAAAAAACTGTCTCCTTTGCTGAGCCATTCTTTTCAGATCTATTCTTAATGTTAGAAGTACTTGCCCTGAGCCCCCTGCTCTTCACAAATTTCCCCCAGAGGATTCTCACCCAAACCCATGGTTTTGAATACAGTATATCCCCTGCTTATGAACCTTCAAGTTGTGAACTTTCAAAGATGCAAACCTGTGTTTGCAGGTCCAATCAGGTAAGTTAGTTCACACGTCTGGTGTACACTGTCACGTGCATGCATACTCTGTAAGTGGCTGTGCTTTGGTGTACTTTACTGTACAGTACTGAATAGAGTACAGTAGAACAGTATCTTTATTTCTTGCCTGTTCACTCGATACCAACCCCTGTATGCCAGCTGTTGTACTGTACTACCGTACTTTTCAAGGTACTATACTGTAAGATTAAAAATGTTTTCCTTATTTTTTGTGTTTGTCTACTATGTATTATCTGTGTGAAAAGTGTTATAGACCTATTACAGTACAGTACTATACAGGCTAACTTTGATGGACTTAACGAACAAATTGGCCTTACAAACGTGCTCTCGGAACAGAGCTCGTTCATATGTAAGGGACTTACTGTACCATAATATAACCCAATGACTCTCAAATCTATGTCGTTAGACCTGACCTCTCCTTAGGACTCCAGGCTGATATTAAGTTGCTTATTTGATGTCTCTACTTGATGTCATAAACCCAGCACAGTCAAAATAGGACTCAATATTAATGTCTTCCTTTCTCTACGCCTTCCACCCATCCTTCTCATCTCAACAATATACTCAAATCCCAGAATCTTGTGATTCCTCTTTTTCCCTTACCTCTCAAATCCAATGCAATAAAGATTCTGAATCCAATGACTCCTATTGCCTTTACCACCCCAGTTTAAGCTTCTGTCATTTGTTTTCTCTAATCCTTTCTCCACGTGCAACCGGTACAAAAATTAGAAGCATAAATCATGGAACACACTTGCTTACAACCATCCAGTAGCTTTCTACTGAACTTAAAACCCAAATCTCATTCCCTAGCTTGCAAAGCCCTTGATGATCTGGCCCTTGCCTATCTCTCTGACCTCATCTCATGTCACTTACCCACTTCACCTGTTAGATTCCAACCATGCCAGCCTCTCTCTGTCCTCAGAACAATCCATGCTCATTCCCACCTTAAAGTCCTCACACCATCTCTTCTATCTGCCTACAATGCTCCTTCCTCTACACGTCCAACATCTGGTTCCTTCTGGTTATTTGGCAGAGAGGCCTTCTATGACCAAAGCAATCGAATGGGGTCACCCTATCATTTACCACCACCTTATCCTCCACGGTATGCATCACTAATTGTTAACCAAATTATTTATCTTCTATCTTCATTCCCTAGAATGAAGGATCACAAGATGATGAACTCCATCTCAATCAGTGTCTATCACCATGATTTTGGACATTGCTTAGCACATAGTAGGCACTCAATAAAGTGTTTATTAAATGAATTAAGTTAAAGAATTTATTTTAAACACAAAAAAACTCTGAATTTCACGGCACTGATTTTTTCCCCTTTTTACAGAAAGTTACCACATTTCCTAAAAGATCAAGTAAACATTCATTTGAGACAATTTTCATGGAAATGTTAGGCAATAAAGAATGTTAAATATTACATTAAAATGTTTAGAATACTCCAGAAATTATAGTACCTCCAAAACCTACATGGTGGTAATTATACATGAGAAATTATTGCATTTTCAATAATTAATTAAAATGCAAATAACCCATACTTCAATGTCTCTTCACATTATCTAAAACATCACATTTTCTGTTTAAGGAACTGAATCTCAACTTTATGTGAATTTTGCTGGCAGTGTGAAATATACCACCAAGATCTGCTATGGGCTTTTCCCAAACTTTCTGGACCCCATCCCTCTTGCACCAATACAGATTAGATTTTTCATTACATGATACTTAAGATGACTGTACAAAGCAATACTCCTGCCCTTCTTCTGGCTTTTCTGCCTCCATCTTTATCCCAAACACTATAAGTACAATTTTTAAAAGAACATTTTATTTAGGTAATTTCCAGGTCCCCCTCAAAAAAAAAAAAAAAAAAAAAAAACCAAACCCATACGCTTTAATTCTATTTCACTAACTCTTCTCACAAAGACGTTATGCCCTAGGTTAATCAACGCTTCTTGAAATCTCCAACACATAATTCAGTGATTGCCAATCTGTGGGCCTGCAATTAGGGACGATAAAAAAAAAAATGAAACCACCACACATTCCTAAAGCATGTGTGATACTGAATAATTACACATCTTGAAAGTTAATGCTTATATGTGTGTGTATATGAATCGCATACACTATTTTTAAATCTGATTAATCAAAGACATTTTATTTAAATATTCAATAGCGTTTCTGAACTCACAGTAGTATTTTTAGTCATATTCCGTTTTCGCAACAGACGCCAAACATACAACTACTATGATGTTAAAGTCCTGAAAGGTTTTTGAACTTTAAAGGGGGCTCCATATTTTAAGTTCTACTATAGTCTATTTCATTAATTAAACTCAGTACGTACACTCTGCTGACAACCCGTGTGCCTGCTACACCAAAGCGAGACCAACACACACTGCCTTATAAGTCTCCTTAATAAAGTAAGCTTTTCTCGTGATCAGCCCCTACACACCTGAAACATTAATATGCCATCAATTGCAACCAACTAAGGTAAATAACATGTATATTTTAGTTCAAGTCACTGTTGACTCATCAAATATTAAGCAAGTCAGAAAAAAGTATTAAAGTTATTCCTAAAAGCCTCTATCACTTTACTCTCATGGGTCTGAAAGTTGCTAACACTACAGTCTTTAGCACTGATGGAAAATTACTGGAGAGTAACTCTTAACCAAAAATGAACAAAACAATTCTTAAACATGAATTGAAACGAAATTTTAGCACACAGGGATCATTTCGTATCTTTAGATATATAAGGAGACCCATCATCATACCGTACTAGTAAGCTTACTACCTTAACTTCTTGATTTTAAAAAATTTAACTTATCGTTTACCAATGTTACCTATTTCAGTTTATTCAACAGAAATAAAAATGGGAGAGTCAATGCAGTGAACTCCTTGAGTAAATAATAATGAAAGGTAATATATTCAATGGATAGAGGATGTCAATATTTTAAAAGCCGTATCTCAGAAGTTGATTCCATTCAAAAACCATTCCTAACGTGTTCAATTATCCTTAGAAAACTGACTTAAACCTTAAAAATGTATCTCACGCTCTAGGTAAGCTGGGTATTTATGAGAAATGAGTCTATTAGAACAGTTCGGTGTTTGTCCAAAGAGCAAACCCAAAGATAACTCAAACACATGTAAGTATTATTTCCTTCTAAGGGGTGAACTACCCTCTATGTAGCTCTAATAAATATGCTTTCTGTATAGCCATGGTCTACTAATCTCTAAGTTCTTCCCCAAAATAACTACACTTATCCTTCAGGGTCTGACTTAGGCATCACTTTACCCAAAACCCTAAGATTGAGCAAGGTAACCTTCCCGTAGGTTCCATCAGCATCTTGTACTGGACCTTAAATAGTGCTTATGACATGTAAATAAAGACTGGCTTCCTATCTCCACACCAGCTTGCATTTTCAATAATTAATTAAAATGCAAATAACCCACCTGTTGAAAGCTCAACAGCAGCAGGGAACATGTATTATTCATCACTTGATCCCAAGAGCCTAAAACTTACTAAATGCTCAATTAATATTTGAATTGATTAATTAACAAACTGTTCAAAAACTCACAGAACACATATGAAATTTGAAAGAGGGGGGTGGTCCTTCTTTCTAACTGAAAACTAGTAAATATCCAAAATGAGTCAAACTCTGTTACTTCTGAAAATATAAAATCTACAACACTGTTTACAGGTTATGCTGACTCAACTGATTTTAGGAGAAAGAAACTCTTCTGTAAACCTATCCAAACTCATTTTTAGAATCTATTCACATTGAATTTTCTGTAGTGATGGAAAATAACTGAATGGCACCCTAATTAGTAATAACAGAAATAATAATAGTAAACAGTAAAAAAAACCACTGGTTGCATTTACCGTGCATTTACAATGGACGCTGTTCAAAGAACTTTTTATTTATCTCATACTATCATTATAATGACAGCATAAGGTAAGTACAATTATCTCACACATTCTACAGCTAAAGATACTGAGAAACAGGCATTATGCTAATAATGGTCCATGGGCACATGCCGTATAAATGTCACATGGGTATAAATACCATTTTGGTATTTTTTGATGCTATCAAATTGATTCTCTTTGCCAAACAAGGCAAACACAAACCTTTAATCTGTTTTTTACGGTAACAATTTATAAAATCTATTTTCTACTCTTTTTATCACTTTAATATCCTCTGGTATTTTTTGACAGATATAATGCTAGCAAATGGAGACTACGTATAAAAATTACACAGTTCTAAAATATTATATTCAGGTTAACACATCCTAAAGTGTTGTTTCCTTTTTCAAAATATTAGCCAAACACTGACAATACATATTCAGTGATGAGGCTATCACTCTCTACAAATCTACATCTTTGTACATGTTTATGTATTAACCAGTTTTGTTACAGTTTCTATTATTACGTATGTGTTTGGCCAAAGAATACAATCTTTTTATTCTGCTCTTCCCTCATGTCTTGTCAGTAAGACTGACGTTTTCACCAGAGGTTTCATGCGTCCATTTTACATTTGGTCCACGTCTTATCATTTCTGATACTGTTGTGAATAACTTTCTTCTATTAAATTTTCTAGTTGGTTTTGCAAGAATATAGTGATATTAGCGTGTATCAATCCTATATCCAGAAACTTTGCCGAATGATCTTATTACTCCTAATAATTAATCTGCAGATTCTCTTAGATTTTCCCTGTAGACAGTCATATTATTCTCTCTATATATTGACAGTTCGGTTTCTTTTTCAGTAGAGCCCCAATACTGCCATGAACTATCTCTATAACGTGGAGCGAGTCACTAGGATTCACTTTGTTCATTTATAAAATTAAACGATTGAGCCAGGAGATCTTTAAACAAAAACCTCCAATATTCTAAATTTCCTAAATTATATTACACTATATACACTTAGAATACCATGTTATATTCTGTCCCACCCTGTACCCAACCCAGTTCCTTTTGACCGTAATCCTCTAAACAGCAGTAAGCCTAATCTGGAGTTTCAGCCCAAGTGGCAAAAGCACATACTACTTACTCAACAGACATGCGATCCCTCAAATTTCCCAGCTCCCTTACAGTTAGATCAGACCATTAGCTCTGAGCAATTAGCTGTAAGCAGAGATGACGTGTCTCCTTGGGAACAAAGCACCCAGAAAAGGAAGTTAGTTCTCCATACTCTTTTCTTCCCCTGCCATGGTACTTAAAGTCATTCTAGACATGGAATGTTAGTTACCTGGGGCTCCTGAGTCACCACCTGGAGGAGGACCCCCTAACCAGTGGTGGACACGTGATATGTACACAAATTAAATCACTGAGACTTCGGGGTTCATAGTTTTTTCTTACAAAAGCATAACTTAGCTTCTCCTGACTAACCCAGGATGGCAAATCAGTCTCATTTCAGGTGCAGATTGACTGGTAGTAGCTCCCTGGAATTGAAAAAAATATTGAGAAACTTTGGGAAAATTAGAAAGGAATGCCATGCACAGTCAATAGCTCCATAAGTGTGGGAGACTGGGTGAATTGTGAACCCCGACTTAGGTCATATGTTTTATGCAAATTGAGGCTTATGAACTAAAAGACTGGTGGTAAACTTCAGTTACTAGTGGCTTGAAAAAGTAAGTCCAAACCGCAGCTGGTTACTTCTCATAGCTGCAGTATATTTCTCTAGTACAAACACCCTTAGCTCTGCTCCATTCCTATATTCCTCTTACCACTACACTAAACCCTGAATTACGAACACTTCCACCAAGCAATTTCTGCTGCAGGCTTTTAAGGCATAACCTGGAGAATGTAAATCTAACAAGACAAAATATTATTATTCACGACATCAAATCCCAGCTTCATTACCTGAGCGTTTACTGATCATTTTCAAAATGTTCTGGCTACGAATCAAGCATCATTTTCCATAAGCTACTTTCTAATGAAGAACTTCAGAAATACAAAATGATATGAAAGGATTATAATAAACACCCATGTTTCAACAGCCAGCTAAAAAATAAATTATTACGTACACAGGTGAAGTGAACCAGGTACCCAGCCCTGATTTTATTTTGTTTGTTCCCCTGAAGGAGTTATAACCATTCTGCTGAATTTAATATTTATCATTCAAGGGCATTTTTTCAGAATTTTACTACCGATGTCTACATTCTAACACTAATTCCAGAATTGTTTTTCATATTGTAACATGATATAAATGGTATCATACTGTATATGTCCATCCGTAATTTTTTATTTTTGCCCAACATTATATTCCTGGGATTTATTTTTGTTGATAAGTATGGTTATAGTTTCACTGTATGCAGTATAACTACCTTGTTTGAAATTGATACAATTTAAGTATCAATTTCCCTACTGACAAAATTGAGAGTTTTTTGTTTTGTTTTTTAGGTGGAGTTTATTTTTTAGAACAGTTTTAGGTTCAGAGAAAAATGGAGAAGGCACAGAGTTTCCATATTACCCCCCAACACACACAGCCCTCCCTGACCAGAGTAGTACACTTGTTACAATCAGGGAACCTACACTGAAACATTAGATTATCACCCAAAGCCCACAGTTTGCAGATTAGAGTTGACTCTTGATGCTGTACATTCTATGGGTTTTGACAAATGTATAATGATTTGTATCCACCATTACAGTATCACACACAACAGTTTTGTTAGGGAACTGTTGACCAAAACTGCCCGCCTCGGCCAGCACAATGATACCCACTTACATGAGTTGTCTCACAACTGCAGGTCCCAATGAGAAACATGGTGCTACCACCAAAAACTAATTGGAAGAATTCAGGAGGGGCCAAAAGGAGGGAGGAGACGCCAGCCCATAGTATGTCCTGCCAAACTCCTAGAATCCTTTGCTCTGGAATCCATGTTGGCTGAGAGATGCGTGCAACACCAGGAAAGACCCTGAGTCAGACCAACTATGGGCCAAGCAAGAGGACTGGCCAGAAACAACCCGGAAACTCACCCTATTACCAGAAAACCTGAGACTGCGAGCCACGTGGCAGAGCAGTTCTCCTGGATTCCTTTACCCACCTGCTCTCTGCCCAGGTGCCCCTTTCCAATAAAGTCTTTTGCTTTGTCAGCATGTGTGTTTCCTCAGACACATTTCTGAGTGTTAGACAAGAGCCCACTCTCGGGCCCTGGAAGGGGTCCCCCTTCCTGTAACAGTTTCCCTGCCCTAAAAATCCTCTGCGCTCCACCTATTCGTCCCACCCTTCCCATAACGCCTGGCAAACACTGATCTTTTTCCTGTCTCCATAGTTCTGCCTTTTCCAGAGTGTCTTATAGTTGGAATCCTACAGTAGGTAGCCCTTTCAGATTAGCTTCATCCTTTACAGAAGATAGTAAATTACTAATGAAAGTGCATGGTACCAATTCCATTGTCAATCAGTGTTAAGATTTAGCATCATTACAGTCACAAATATGAATATTTACTCTGGTAACGTGAAAAACATTAAATTAACCTCCTTGAAGCAGGAAGACTACGTCTGTGCATTCTTTGGAAGATACAGTAGGATTAAAAAAAAGCCAAACGGGGCTTCCCTGGTGGCACAGTGGTTGCGAGTCCGCCTGCCGATGCAGGGGACACGGGTTCGTGCCCCGGTCCGGGAGGATCCCACATGCCGCGGAGCGGCTGGACCCGTGAGCCATGGCTGCTGTACTGCAACAACAACAACAAAAAAGCCAAATGAACTGGTGTACTGTCAAAATAGATACATCAATATTAATCAAGTCATTGGTCCAAAGAAGGAAAGTCAGTTAAAATCAGCCAATATTGATTAATCATCTGCTTCCTTCAAAAACGTACTATGCACTTGAGATATAAGATGAATGGAATGTTGCCTCTGCCTGCAGGTGTTTTCCTGGTAATTATTTCATAATAGTTTCAAAAAGTAAATGTAAAGGGTCGTGTGATTTTGCAGCACGAGGTACAGTAGAAGGAATTCACTCTGCCTGAGTGAGAGAGAGAGGGAGGGAGGAGAGGGGGAGAGGAAGAGAAAGGACGAGGGCGGGAAGGAAAGAGAAAGGAAGGGAGGAAAAAAGAGAGAAGTACCTTTTCAGGAAGGAGGGGATGGAAATAAATGCAGGAGGGCTTCACAAAGGAAGGCAAATTTGACAGCTGCTTAAAGGATGAACAGGTTTCCTTTAGGTGAAGAATTACTCAAGGATGTTCCAGGGAGAAAGAGAACAGAGCATATTCAAAGGCAAGCTGCCTCCCAGCAAATTCAATCAGGCTGGACTGATTACACCTCCAGGGAAGTTTATGTGTGTCTAAATATACAGATCAGTACGAAATGACAAAGATTCGCTCTTTGACCAAACTCTCCCCAGGCGCCTCTAAATCCTCTTTTCAACTAGGTCTCAACCTTGGCCTATAAAAACCAAAGACTCTCAACAAAGAGGATTTTGTCCATCCCTGCCCCCTGCCAAACTCACATTAAGAGACATAAGCACGAACATAGTTTCTAATGGCTCAAGGCCACGACCCTAGTGTGACTCTAGCCCCCACTGAAAGGGCCTCCATGAGAAAGCTCAAGGCCACCAAAAGTACTTTGCTCTAGCCAACACCTGACAACAGGCCCCACCAACCTCCCTTAAGCGCATTTACTAAAAGGCCTTCCAACTGTGAATCCTTCCTCTGTCCCTATCCTATATACTAATATCTCCTACAACTCAAGAGTGTCTTTCTCGAGTACCTGAAAGCTATTCCTTTGAAATGTAATCATCAGGAAGGATGGCCCCCCTGTCTCCCAGTCTCCCCGGGAGAACAGAACCCTAACTTCAATACTTGCCAGCTAGCAGACCCAGTTGGCCTAATCAATATTTATGTCGACCAACCCTTTGCAACTTTTCCCTTCCCTGACCCTACTGAGTCCCCATGTGCCCCCCTCCCTATTCCCTCATTCTCCTCTTAAAGTACCCAGTAAAGTCTGTATGAATTGACATTGAGTTCAGTTCATGCTGGGCTCTCTTCTCTACTGCAATAGTATATTACTGATTACAATCTGTCCTGACCATTTTAACTAGTGTCTGGCTTTGCTCACCTTTAGTAGTAATAGAGGATGAAATAACACAATCCACCATTCTAAAGCATTCAGTAGCTCTCCTTATCTTTCAAATATAGTTGTGCTGGTTGCATGGCATTTGAAGCCCTGCCCCAAGCCCAAAAGAACACCTGGGAATTTCCAGTCACTGACAAATGCCTCCTCTTCTCCATCCTTTGTCCTTGTCCCCCTTCTGATATGCATCCTTCCACATCACACTCTATTTATCTACATTTATATTATACTCATTTATTCTTTCATTCATTCATATGTCAAACACATTCATTAACTTATTAATTACCATCTGTCAAGGAGTCCCACTCAAATGCCACGCCTCTACATTCCTAAAACTTCACTATTAGCTCCACCCAGCGTATTCTTTCCCAACTAGAGAACAGGGTGAGTACATCTAACCTGCAGGCAGAACATTTTTCTTCTATAATATCTTTGATTATTGCTCCTATAGTATTTGTTCTAGCTTCTCCTTTAGGAATATAATATTTTCCACAGGTTATATGAGGGAGAGACACTCTATAGTCCATGGGCCAAATCTGGTCCACTGTCTGTTTCTGTACAGCCCATGAACTAAGAGTGCCTTTAACCTTTTTTTAATGGTTAAAAGAATCACAAGAAGTAATATTTTATAAACATAAAAATCATAAGAAATTCAAATTTCAGTGTCCATAAATACAGGTGTTTTTTGTGACACAGCCATGCTCATTTGTTTACATACTGCCTATGGCTGTTTTCATGCCACGATGCTCCAAGAACTGAGTAGTTCTAACAAAAAGAAAAAAAAACATTTGATTCACAAAGCAGAAAGTATTTATAGAAAAAAGTGTGCCAACCCCTGTATTAGGTAACAATTTGCTGCAGTGTGTTCACTCCAGTGATGGTTAAATCATACTCTCAGATCTAGAAAAAAAGATGGTGTGCAAGATCTTTTTTTTTTTTTTTTTTAAACAGGCATTCACTCAATTCAGCTCTGATCTTCTAACTTAGCAGCTTCTCCTTCCCGAGCCTATACTTCCACAATCCTGTTCCTATCTCCGCATATGCCTTTACTACTTTGAGAGGACTAAGCTTCCAAAATGCACTGGGTCATCGCCAGCTTCCTGCCTACCAATGCCCATGGGAATCTGAGTTGATGGCACAGAGTGGTGGAGGGTACAAAGGACTGCTTGTTCACACTATGCTTGTTAGCACAGCCTGTGGGTCAGAGGCAGAGAGGTTTGATGGACTGAAGTGCCTGCCAATCTTTCCTTAGTGTTTGAGGTAAACCTGTGTGTATCAGAGGTGAATTCCAGGTAGGTTTTTCTCCAACTGGTTCCATCTACCTTATAATTAGTAGATATCTCTCCCAGATTTTAGATTCAATTGTTTTTCAGTCTAAGATTTCAGGGTTTTCTTAAGTTTTCATTTCATTTTGAGACACACTGACCAGAAGCTCATCTTTGACTACAATGAGAATTTCTTTAAAATCTTTAAAATATTCCAAGAATGAGTCTTTAGCTCCTAAGACAATTTACTGATGCTGTATTATTCAAGTATTCCATAAAATGCTTCCTCCTTTGGGGATTTCAATTATGTCATCATCTTTATCCTTTCAAGTCACCACCCTTTCCTAACTGGGTAAGCAGCATCAATATGTGTTTAAAACACAAGAATTATTTCCACACAACTTATAAATTATAATTTAACAAACAGTTCCATTCTGGCCAACAGAATGATCTGCCAAAAAATTGTTAGACATTTTCTTATAACTTTTCTGTTTTATCAGAACTTTAAGTAAGCAATCATTTATTCCTTATAGACTAGATAGTCATACATTATTAGGGTACTTCCTTTCTGCCACACCTACCACGTACTTTGTTTTCCTCTTAATGTATTGGGGAAAAAATAATTATATAACTAAAACACAAGGATTCTGAGAAACAAATAATGCTATTAATAATTTATGTTCTTTCCCAAACACATTGGTCTTTTACCTCCCTTTTGCCCAAAATTCTGTGAAAGTCACAATGAATAAATAGAACAAAACGGCAATAATGTTAATATTTATTTTCCTATAATTATGTTTTATTACCTCAATTAATTTTTATGAAAAACACTGAGAAAGCATCTAATATTTAAAATGTTTTATAAACTTGATTTTTAAAGTGAATCTTTCTTACATCATCCAGCATTTATCTTATACTGACATTTTTATTATTCAAAAATTCTCACTTGAATAAGAGCAGCAGTTCATCTGGAATATCACAACTATTATGCATCATTAATATACTAATGCATTATTTATGATGGTGAATAATATCCTGAAATGAGAAGTCACTGAAGATAAAATATTGCTCTATCATGTTCCATTATGGGAAGATATACTTTTAATTAAAGTGATGCCATAGGAATTGGAAGAAAGGGTTCTTGATATTGTTCTACCTAAAAGGCTCAACTTCCTTTTTGGAGGCCTAATAAAAATCAATAGTATTGTTTTATAGATACGGTAAGTATGGACCAGTCTTAGAAATACAGAATCATTGGAGTGTTGGGCTGAAACAAATCTTAAAGATCCTCTTACTATACCCGTCCTGAGTCCACAAAAAGAGTAGTACCATAAAATTATATGTGTAGCAATAAAATCATTAAACAAGAATACTATTTTTTTAATGAATTTTCTTTTTTGAGGGACCACTCCATTACTATTGTTAAATGATTGGCCTAAGACAATCATTGGTCCCCTTTCGAACTTAATGTAAACTTGAGTTTGTATGTGTGTAGGTATGTATGTGTGCACAAGCATCATTCCATATATGTGTGTCTTTCAGTGTACGTTCTAACTGGTCTGCATATATGAAGGCTGTTGGTACACTGATTTTATAACTCACTGTTCTACAGATGTCTCTCATAAGTCCATTTTTGGTAGTTTTTCCACTGACTCATTTGGTAGTCTTAGACATATAATCAGATCATCTGCAACTAGAGATGCTTTACCTCTTCACATCCAAACTTAAGTCTCTATGTCTGATAACACTGGCTTGTCCCTCCAACACACATGCACAGCAGAGATACTGAACGCCCATCTTTAACTTATGTCCAATTCAAGCAACTAGTGTATAGGGATATAGGTATACATATAGCTGATTCACGTTGTTGTACAGCAGAAACTAATACAACACTGTAAAGCAATTATACTCCAATAAAACACACAGATGGACCTAGAGATGATCATACTAAATGAAGTATGGCAGACAGAGAAAGACAAATATCATAAGATATCACTTATATGTGGAATAAAAAAATTATACAAATAAACTTATCTGCAAAACAGAAACAGACTCACAGACACAGAAAACAAACCTACGGTTACCAAAGGCGAAAGGGTGGGGGATGGATAAATTAGGAATTTGGAATTAACAGATACATGCTGGGGCTTCCCTGGTGGCGCAGTGGTTAAGAATCCGCCTTAAGTGACTCAGCCCATGTGCCACAACTACTGAGCCTGTGCTCTAGAGCCCGCGAGCCACAACTACTGAAGCCCACATGCCTAGAGCCCGTGCTCCACAACGAGAAGCCACCGCAATGAGAAGCCCGCGCACCACAACGAAGAGTAGCCCCCACTCGCAGCAACTAGAGAAAGCCCAGTGCATCAACGAAGACCCAACGCAGCCAAAAATAAATAAATAAAATGAATAAATTTATTTAAAAAAAAACAGATACAGATACATACTACTATATTTTAAATTGATAAACAACAAGGGCCTACTATATAGCATAGGGAACTACATTCACTATCTTATAATAACCTGTAATGGAAAAGAATCTGAAAAAGAATATGTCTATACATATTCACACACATATATATGTACATATATATAGGAGGTATAACAGAATCATTTTGCTGTACACCTGAAACATTGTAAATCAACTATACTTCAATTAAAACGTAAAAGGAATTAATGTTTACTCCAAATAGATACATAAATTTCACCATGTTAACTATTTTAAAGTGTGTAATTCAGTGACATTCAGCACATTCACAATGTTGTGCGACCATCACCACTAACTAGCTACAAAAAATTTTCATCATCCCGAAAGGAAATCATGGACCCATTAAGCAATCACCCTCCATTAAACCCCTGGCAACCGCTAGTCCGCGTTATGTCTCTATGGATTTGCCTATTCTGTATATTTCATATAAATAAAAACCATACAATATGTGAAAATAAACAAATAAACCGCTAGTGTCCCACCCCCGGTAAATAAGGTGCTGACTTTTGAACTGAAGTGTGCCAAGTGTGTGTGTGTGTATGTGCATGTGCGTTTGTAAAATAAATGTTAAGGAGCTATCCATCAATTCCTATTTTATAATTTTTTGAAACATAGATAGATTTTAAGTTTTGTCAAGAGACTTCTCCCTACCTTCAGGGATGTCTAAAGAATTTTTCTCCTTAGCTCTACTAATATGAAGAATTATACTAACAGAGTTTTTGGTATTGAGCCCCTCTTGAATTCCTGCAATAAACCCCACTTGGTCATGAGGTATATTTTAATGCAACATTGTTTTCTGTTAAAACATACTTTATTTTGGAATTGTGTATCAATATTCCTAACTAAAGTTGTTCTATAATTTTCCAAAATAATTTTTTAAGATTTTGGAATCCATGTTATACTTACTCAATGAAACAACTTTGGAGGTTTTCCTTCTTTTCCTATCTTTGGAATAATTTAAGCTGCATAGTTAAGAAGGGGTTTATTTGACCCTGGTACAATTCTTGTCAGGAAATTCTTTTATTACTTTATTTTATGACAATTAGTCTGTTTAGACTTTCTGGAGTATACTTAATTTTTCTACAGAATGATTCATTTCATGAAGATTTCCAAATCTACCTGCATATAATTGAGCAAATGGTCCCTTAGGATTTAATTTACTGTGCTATGACTGCTTTCCCTTTTGTACCTTTATGTAACTTCTAATACACAAGAATATTTGTACTTTCTCCCTTTATCTTAGTTTGTTGAATTTTTCCAAAGAACCAATTTTTAAATTAACTCATCAATTTCCTTTTTATCCTTATTAATTCTATCCTGTTGCTTTCTTTTGTTTACTTTGTTATTCTTCTAGTTTTTTATCTGCTTGTTTAATCCATTTATTTTCTTTTTAATTTTTATTAATACATGCATTTAATGCGAAAAATTTTCTCCTGACAACTTCCTTAGATATGCCCACATATTCTAAAACATCGTGTATTCATTTTCATTACGTTTAAGAAATTTTTCCATTTTACTTGACATTTCTCCTTTGACCTAACATTTACTTAATAGTGTGCTTTGTAAATTTCAGATAGAAATAGTTTCTTAATAGTTTATGGCCTTTGTATGCAAAGTCAGGTTGGCTAGAATCTTTGACACATATTTGCTTTCCCTAAGTTTCTTAATATGTTACTCCATTTTCATTTGGCATAAAGTGTTGGTCTTAAAAATAAGTATCATGACAATCTGATTTTCCTTCCTTTAAAAGTGACTTGGTCATTTTGCCTGGATTCAAAAGATTTTTTTTCTTTACCTTTAAACTCCAATAGCTTTACTGTGATTATCTGTCTGGGCCAACTAAGAGGGTGATTTTCTAGGTAGGCACCATGCATTTTCAATGTGTGGTTTCAAGCAAGTGTTCTTGAGCTTTGGTTTTCTTCCCAGGGTCATTTATTATAAGTGCATTCTCTTATACCTAACATTTTCTGTTGCCCTTTTTATTTCAATGCATTATTTTATACCATATTTAGATTCACAGCAAATTTGAATGGAAAACACAAAGATTTTCCCATCACTCTCTGCCCACAGACATGCTAAGCCTCTGCCATTATTAACATCCCTCACCAGCTGGTACATTTGTTATAAGAAATGAACCTTCATTGACATATCTAATCACCCAAAGTCCACAGTTTTCACTCTTGGTTCTGTACATTCTATGGATTTTAACCAATGTATAATGGCATGTATCCATCATGAGAATATCATACAGAAGAGTTTCACTGCCCTAAAAATCCTCTTATTCATCCCTCCTCCCTAACACCTGGCAACCACTGATCTTTTTACTGTCTTCATAGTTTTGAGTTTTCCAGAATGTTATATAGGTGGAATCCTACAGTATGCAGCCTTTTTGGATTGGCTTCTTTTACTCAATAATATGCATTTAAGTTTCTTCCATGTCTTTTCATGGGTTGATAGCTTATTTCTTTTGAGTACTGAGTAATATTCCACTATCTATATGTAACACCATTTATTTATCCATTCACCTACTGAAGGACATGCTGGTTGCTTCCAAGTTTTGACAATTATGAATGAAGATGCTATAAACATCCATGTGCAACTTTTTGTGTGAACATTTAAACTTTCAGCTCCTTTGGGTAAATATCAAGGAGCATGATGGCTGGATCCTATGGTCAGAGTATGTTTAGTTTTGTAAGAAGCCTCCAAACTGTCTTCCAAAGTGGCTGAACTATTATTACGCATTCCCACCAATGACGAATAAGAATTTCTGTTGCTTCACAACCTTTTCAGCATCTGGTATTGCCAATGTTCTGGATTTTGGTCACTAATAGGCACAGTGGAATCTCATTGTTTTGTTGTTGTTGTTGTTTTTTAAGGTTTCAATATTTTATTCAAGTTTTATTTTAAGTGATGTTAATTACAGCATTTGAAGGGGAGGAACTAACTCCACACAAAATGAAAGACTCTAAAATGTCCCCATTAAACTGCTAAAAAGTAAACTGAGTGGCAAAAATACAACAGAAGTTCAATTTAGATTCTGAGTGTTGTCACCATGTGATTACAGTCACAGAGACTCTTCTCAGCTTGCAGCTGGAGCTCTTAGAAGCTATTTCATACTCTGGTGCAAGGGCCAAAAAACACAACATGAGAAAAAACACAATTAAGTCCTGAATTATTGGCTTCATCACATCCACCTTCTCCACCCCAAAATGGCACAGAAGAAACAGCTACCACTCCTTGCAGACTACTTTTGGTGTAAAAGAGGTGATGGATTGGGGTGGAAAAAGTCCCTGCCTAAAAAAGTCCCTTTCAGATGAGTTTGTATACACCATCAAAGAGCCTCTCCTCAATCAGGGTAGGAGACCAAGGTTCAGTTCTCAGGAAATCACAATTTCATTCATTTACTTAATACGAATTTACAAATTACAAAGTGCCTGCAAATTACCAACATCTACTTGCAGCCGTTTCTAGGTAAAAAAGAAACCTGACGTCTCTAGAGGGGCCAGCAAGCTCCCCCTCAAGTCTACAGCTGAAAGGACCTTTTTTGAAATTGGGTTTCTTCTGTACCTCTGAAAGGGTAACACCCTAAAGCTGAATCACCTTTAACCTGGAAGTCTAACATGATATTTAGCGATACTTGCATCCCAGACATACAACATTAAAAGGTACACTAAATTCTGAAGGTAGCTATGCTGCAAAATAGTTTAAAATTAATTGACTGTACAGTATTCATTTATGCTTGAAACTCCAGCCCTAGACTGTGGCCACCAGCACTGACATTCTTGCCACCCAGCAGAACTGACAGTGTCAGTTTGATAGTTGGCTTTAGGGTCTGCCAACTTCTTGTTCACCTTCGAATAAATGGAGCCGCCAAACTCCATCCCATCATTTACATTAGTGTGAAGCTGGAATTCATATTCATCGGTCTTGTAGCCAACCGCAAAGTTGCTCTGGATCACTCGAGACTTTGTGGTCTCAAAATTCATCTGGCAGTCAGCCAGCCAGCCAGCCAGCCCTCATAACCCAGCACGAGAGCACCCGGGTGGAAGGTCCGGCAATGTCGAAATCCACGTCACAGCCCAGGTTGATAATGTTCCCGCTTGTACCCTGTCTTGATTTTAGCATTTTTTTCCCCAGTGTTTGGTGAGAAGGATGAATCGAAGGTCAGCGTCAGGCCACGTGCAAGCTGACCTTCCACAGTAATCTCTGTGCCTAGTGTGTTGTCAGTGCTTCATTTCTCCGTACACGTCAGACCATATTCAGTCCACCTGTAACTTGGTTTCCAGTGCTGGCTGAACTTGAGCTTGTAAATTCCAGTCCATTCTCAGATTCTGTTTGCAAATCAAGTTTTATTAAGCCAAATGCATAGCCTTGGTGAAGACATCCCTGGCAGATTTGCCAAGATCAGCATACGTGGGAGGCACAGGCATCTTCTGCTCAGAAGCGGTGGCTGTGGGCTCCACGGTGGCTACGGCGGGGGCTGCAGCGTGAGGAACAGAGCGAGCGGCGGGGCAGAGGGCCTATCTCATTGTTTTAATTTGCACTTCTCTAATGACGTAAGACGTGGAACAACTTTTCATGTGCTTATTTGTGATCTATATACAGGTATCCCCTGCTTTTCAAAAGTCTATGTTTATGCCAGTTTGCTTTTAGGGAAGATCTACATTAGTACCTGTTTGCTAATCAAAATAAATCAGAAGAGGATTTTTGCTTTTACGAACAAAGGCAAGAAGCGGAAACAGCGTTCAGCTTTCGTCTTGCAGCAAAGCCATTATAGATCCAGCCCATACTATCAGCAACAAGAGTGGCACCAAGGAGCATGATGGCCGGGTCATACGGTCAGAGTATGCTTAGTTTTGTAAGAAGCCTCCAAACTGTCTTCACGCAGTCCTTCCTCAGAAGCTACACTCAGCATCTCAGCATCAAGCAGCCACAGCTTTGACTGTGTCTGTGAGCATCTGTGCTTTATCTCAGTTTAATTTGTGCTTCTGTTAGCAAGATGTGCCCTAAGGTAACTGCTTGTTTGCTTTAAGCCATTTTGCCGTATGAAAAGTTTCATAGGAATGCTCTACTTTCAGATGGCAGGGGAAACCTGTTATCTCCTTAAATGAGGTATCTTAAGGCCTCTGGCCCATTTTTTTAAATCAGGTTGTTTCCTTATTTCTGAGTTTTAAGAGTTCTTTCTATATTTTGGGATGGGCCTTTTCCAAGTATTTGCTCTCAGTCTGAGACTTATCTTCTCATTCTTTTCACACTGTCTTTCTCAGATCAGAAGTTTTTAATTTTAATGAAGTCCAGCTTATCCATTCTTTCACGGATCGTGCTTTTGCTGTTGTAATTAAAAACTCATCAACACACCCTAGATCATCTAAGTTTTTCTAACTATGTTATCTTCTGGGATTTTATAGTTTTGCATTTTACATTTAAGTCTGTGATGCATTTTGAATTAACTTTTGTCAAGGGTGTAAGGTCTGTGTCTAGATTCATTTGTTTGCATGTGGGTGCCCAGTTGTTCCAGCACCATTTGTTAAAAAGACTATCTTGGCTCCACTGGACTGCCTTTGCTCCTTTGTCAAAGAACACCTGACTTTATCTGTGGGTCTATTTCTGGGCTCTCTATTCTGTTCCATTGATCTACTGGTCCAGTCTCTCACGATTATCACATTGTCTTGATTATTGTAGATTTACAGCAAGACTTTAAGTTGGATAGTGTCAGTTCTCCAACTTTGTTCTTCTCTGTCAACACTGTTGGCTATTCTGGTTATTTTTCCCCCTCCAACTAAACTTTAGAATAAGCTTGTCAATATTCACAAAATAACTTGCTAGGATTTTTACAGGGATTGCACTGAATCTGTAGATCAAGTCAGGAAGAACTGACATTTTGACAGTATTGAGTCTTCCTATCCATGAACACAAAATACCTATTTAATTTTTCTCAGATATCTTTCAAAGTTTCATAGCTTTTCTCATATAGATATTATTTTATTAGATTTATACCTAAGTATTCCATTTTGGCATGTTAATATAAATGGTATTGTGTTTTTAATTTCAAATTACAGTTGTTTATTATCTGTATAGTGGGAAGCAATTGACTTCTGTATACTAAATTTGTATCTTGCAATAATTGCTTATTAATTTTAGGAGTTTTTAGTTGATTCTTTCAGATTTTCTACATAGATTTATAACGTCATCTATGAACAAAGACAGTTTTATTTCTCCCTTTCCCATCTGTAGGCCTTTTATTTCCTTTTCTTGTCTCAATGCATCAGCTAGGACTTCCAGTACAATGTTGAAAAGAAGTGATGAGAGGGGATGTTCTTGGCTTGTTCCTGATCTTTGCGGGAAAGCTTCAAGCTTCTCACCATTAAGTATATTAGCTGTAGGTTTTCTGTAGATAATCTTTATCGAGTTGAGAAAGTAAACTAAGACTATATGGGAACTAAGAGTTTTGGGTTTTTTTCTTATCATGAATGCATGTTGTTTTTTCCAACACAATTTCTGTATCTATTAATATGATCGTGTGATTTTTCTTTTTCTATTGATGTGATGGATACATTAATTGATTTTTGAATGTTGAAATAGACTTGTATACCTGGAATAAATCCTATGTGGTCAAGGTGTATAATTCTTCTTATACATTATTGCATTCTATTTACTAATATTTTCTTGAGGATTTTTATATCTACGTATAAAGAGATATTGTCTGTAGTTTTTTTTTCTTGTAATGTCATTATCATATTTTGATATAAGGGTAACGTTGGTTTCATAAATGAGTTAGGAAGTATTCTTTCTGCATCAATCATTTGAAAAAGATTATAAAGAATTGGTATAGTGTCTTCCTTAAGAATAATAAGTGAGGGAATCCCCCGTTAGCACAGTGGTTAAGAATCCACCTGCCAATGCAGGGGATACGGGTTCGAGCCCTGGTCCAGGAAGATCCCACATGCCATGGAGCAACTAAGCCCACGTGCCACAACTACTGAGCCTGCACTCTAGAACCCGTGAGCCACAACTACTGAGCCCTCATGCCACAACTACTGAAGCCCACGCACCTAGAGCCCATGCTCTGCAACGAGAAGCCACCGCAATGAGAAGGCCGCGCGCCGCAATGAAGAGTAGCCCCCCGCTCGCGGCAACTAGAGAAAGCCCACACACAGCAACGAAGACCCAACACAGCCATAAATGAAAGAAAAAGGAAGGAAGGAAGGAAGGAAGGAAAAAAAAGTAAGTGAATAATCCATTGGGCCTGGTGCTTTCTGTTTGGAAAATTATTAAATGAATACATATGTATATATTTAAATACAGCATTGCTATTACTACTTTCAACTATCTGTTAGGTCAATTAAGAATAAGAACAAAAAAGATTTTATTTTAACCACTCATTCTGATGCTCTTCCTTCCTTGCTAAAGATTAGAATTCTTGACCTATATATTTTCCTTATTACTGCAAAACTTCTTTTAACATTTCTTGCAAAGCAGGTCTACTGGCAAAAAATATCCTGAATGTTTGTTTGTCTGAGAAAGTCTTTCTTCTTCACTTCTGAAGGGTAATTTTGCAGGATATTGAATTCTGGGTTGGTATAGAGTTTTTTTTTTCTCTCAACACTAAATATTTCACTCCAGTTTCTTCTTGTTTCCAGTGGTGTTTTGAGAAGTTGGATGTACTTCTTATCTTTGCTCCTCCATTGGTAAGTTTTTTCCCTCTGGCTTCTCTCTGGACTTTTTAATTTTCTGTACCTTGAAAATGATACGCCTATGTGTAAGGGTTTTTTGCATTTATTCTGCTTGGTGTTCTCTGAACTTCCTGGATCGGTGGTTAAGCGTCTGACATTAATTTGCGGAAATTATCAGTCTTTACTGTTTCGAATATTTCTTCTATTCCTTTCATCATGATTCTAGAGAACTTCTGTAGGTGTCCTACAGCTCTCAGATACTCAATTCTGTTATGGTTTTTCTTTCAGTCATTTTTCTCTTTGCTTTTCACTTTTACAGGCTTCTTTTGAGATACTCTCAAACTCAGAAACTGTTTGCTCAGCGACGTCCCATTTACTAATAAGCCCATCAAAGGCATTCTTAATTTCTGTTACAGTGTCTTTGATCTCCAGCATTTCTTTTTCCTTCCTTCCTAGAATCTCCACCTCTCTGCTTACATTGCCCATCTGTCCTTACAGGCAGTCTACCTTATCCATTGGAACCTGTAGCATATTAATCATGGTTGTTTTAAATTCCTGGTTTGCAGTTGAAAGTCTGGTGGGCCTGGATTACCTACAGATACTATTCTGCTCCTTCTTCTCCGTGACATATAAAATTACACCTACACACATAATGGAAAAATGTAAAAATTATATAAATAAATGTAAATTAACTACTCCACTTATACAGTATACATAAATTATATGTGATTATTTATAAATTATACACAATTATAAATTATATATGATTATATATAATTATATATACATATAACTATATATGTATAGTTTTATATATATATATAGTTATATAAAAGAGACAAATAAGGAGCAGAATTATGTCTACAGGCAACAAAAGCACACCAGATAAACAGATAAAAATTGAGATGAGCTTCCCTGTATGCTTGGGAAAGGAGGGTGGGTCGGCATAGCTTTTGTAGCTGCAGGGTCCTACAGCAACTTGTTCTGCTGTTTTCATCTAATGTTCAAAACCAGGCTTTTTGATTATGAGATCTATTGGCTGTTTCCCTGCCCCACTTTCACCTGGTCCTTCTCTATCCTTTGCCCCTATCCACCCTGCTCAATCTGAACTGGATTCCCAACAATTTCCCCTCAGAGCAGGGCTCTGTCAAGATAAGAGCCTTATTTGGTTAGTTTCACAACTCCATAAGCCAAGATTGCTCTAGAAACATCCATCCTTATCATAGTTCCTTTGCTCCTTCCTAGTTTTAGCTTCTAGTTTCACATTGGCCCACCATGCTTTCTAGTGAGTACCTGTTACCAGTTTCCAGAGACAGCAGAAACCATGTCGCCTCCCCTACACTTCCTCCCTACACTTACTGATACCAGAGGTGGGGATAACTTGTCACCTAGTTTGCTTTAGATATTATATTGCCTGTGGGTTTCAGGTTTTGCCATTGTCATAGGTCTGTTTTTATGTGGAGACTCAAGGAGATTAAAAACTGTGCCTCCCTAATAACTTCTCGTTTCTCCATAAACTTATTAATAATAACAAGGTGGGTATCTCTGAAAATGACTAGTTCCAAAGAACAAAAGCCCAACTTTTCAATTCTAAAATACAGAAACAAAAATGTCATTCATATAAGGAGTGTGCAGTAAATATCCATAATTATGAATTATGAATAACTATTTAAACATACCATCAGATTTAATGCTTAAATTTTCTGCAAGAAAATCTAGGCTGGAATTATGAAACATTCTCTTTCAGGCACAGATCAGCCTGAATAAATATCCTAGGAAAATGAAACAGTCTTCTGAAAAAGTAAGTCTTGCATTTGATTAGAAGATTCTTAAGCTTAAGGTTTTTCTGGGATCATTTCCAGGAACATGTATATAATTTACAGTGACTGACTACTCAATGCCAACAATAATTCTGTTCTTCCAACCTTTATAATAAATGCAGGAGACACCAATTTGAGGGGTTAAAAAAAAAGGCCATCTCTCATTTTCTATCAATGAATGTCAAATCCAGATATATCTGCATGAAACACATCTGCACCCAGGCTTAGATAGTTTAAACATCAACTGAAATCCACAGTTTTGACTCTTTGCTATTACAGAAAATTAAAAGTCTATTTTATAAAATAAATTGCTCTAAGACTAGTGGTTGCCTTTCCAATTTAATAATCCATTAAATCTTATGAATCACTCACTAGTGTTTCATTAAGAAAATAAATGAGCTATACCCAGGTCCTCAGGGAATTTAGAAGCTGGCGTATGGTACCTGGGAGTATATATACTTACATATTCAGGGAGAGAAGATGTTGTGGATGTTACACAGAATTAAGCCCAACTGACAATATAATAGAAATATAAATAAATCACTTAAGAAAAACAGAGAGAAAAACAGCCCAGAGGAGGGACTATTTGAGATAGGCTTTGAAGGACAAGCAGTATTTCACCAGCAGGAAATGTAAAGGAAGGATATACAAGTCAGGGAGAACAAAGTAAAACGGAGATATGAAAAAAAACTGACACAGTAGGGAATCATCAAGTAATCTGAGTAGGGGAAAGAAAAGAGTATTTCTGTTGTTAAGAACTTTTAAAAAAAGTTCAGATTGGTTTACTGGACTTCAGTTGCTATTTTATTCTATGCTTGATCGACAGTTTCAGTATCTCATCTTAAATACAAATTTTCAGATAAACCAAAAAAGAATAACAGAGCACGACAACAACAAAAATGGTTGAAATGGTCAGTTCACTATGTCAACAGTCACAACTAGATAGCCAAGTATCCCTGCGAAGAATTAACCAGTTTATTTTTTTTCCAAAAATTTTTTTCAGTTTTTTTTGAGATATAATTGACATACATCACTGTGTAAGCTTTTACTAAAGTATAGTTGATTTACAATATTATATTAGTTTCAGGTATACTAACATGGAGTATACTAGAGTGTTCCACATATGTTCAATTCTAGGATTTTATGGTTTAAGGTCTGACATTTAGGTCTTTAATCCATTTTGAGTTTATTTTGTATCCAGTGTGAGGAAATGTTCTACTCTCATTCTTTTATAGGTATCTGTCCAGTATTCCCAGCACCACTTACTGAAGAGAGTGTTTTTTCTCCACTGTATATTCTTGCCTCATTTGTCATAGATTAATTCACTGTAGGTGCCTGGGTTTATTTATTTCTGGGCTCTCTATGCCACTCCATTGATCTATGTGTCTCTTTTTATGTCAGTACCATGCTGTTTTGATTACTGTAGCTTTGTAGTATAGTCTGAGGTCAAAGAGCATGACACCTCCAGCTTTGTTCTTTTTTCTCAAAATTGCTTTGGCAATTCAGGTCTTTTTGAGTTCCTATGGGTATTTTGATAGGGATTGAATTAAATCTGTAGATTGCTTTGGGTAGCATTTTACCAATATTATTTCTTCCAATCCATGAATGGAATATCTTTCCATTTCTTTGTACCATCTTCAATTTCCTTCAACAGTGTTTTACAGTTTTCATAGTATAGGTCTTTCACTGCCTTAGTTAAGTTTATTCCTGCGTATTTTATTCTTTTTGATGCAATTTTAAACAGGACTGTTTTTTGTTTCCTCTTTCTGAGAGTTCATTGTTAGTATACAGTAAGCAGGACTGGAGGCTGTGGTGTGCACTGGGGCAGTCACAGGCAACCAGGCAGCCATCTCAGCAGTTTTCAACCTGCCCTCTCCACCCTGCTTCAGGAGCAAGCCAGCACAAGCACACTTCTCACAGGCAAAATTCAGGCTTCCCATAGCCCTCCTTTGAGTCCCACCAGCCCTCCCACCAGCCAAAGGGGCTCATTTTCCTTGTGTCAGACCCCAGGGCTGGGGCATCCAATATGTGACAGGAACTGCTGACTCCCCAGGGCAAATCTCCACCTGTGTATCTCTCTTTTCCTCTGAGTCCCCTCCCAAAGGCACAGGTCTCAACCTGATCACTTCTCTTCCCTTCCTACCCGATTCCATGAGGATCTTTCTTACAGCCTTGGCTGTACAGGAGTCTTTCTGCCCATCTCCAATTAGTTTTCAGTGAGAACTGTTGCACATGTAGAGGTATTTTTGATGTGTCTGTGGGTAGAGGTGAGCTCCACCTCCTCCTACTCCTCCATCTTGATCTATTTCAAGATTAACCAGTTTAAATGAATGCCTAGCCTACTTCAGTGCCTTGACTGCTACATGACATACCTAAGTAAAGCATGAGGAGAGTTCATTTTTAGTACTGGAAACCAGCTCTTATATTAAAGGACCAAGAGAACCATAGCCAGTACAGTGAAAAATAAAAACCCAGCTAACTAATTGGGCTGCCTGGTTCTAGGCATGACAAAATTCCAGAAACCACAGGGAAAATACTAAATATTAAAATTCTTAATAAGTTCTTTTTAAGAAGAATATTTTTCACAACTGATACCTACTGTGGTAATTTTCACAAAGAATGCTCAATAAACACTTGTCAAATTAAAAATAAATCTAGGCAGGGCTATAAAATGCATGTTTTGTCACCCACCATTACAATATTAATAATGTGACTTGGCATTAAATTACTATAATAAATAGATCATATGTATACATTGCTCAATGTTATTCCACAGAGTAATGAAAGGGGTACTGTGATATTAAGGGAAGAATCAGGGACTCGAAGCCAAAAGACCGAGGTGTTAAGTGTGAAAAGCTATTGACGACACTTGCTTTGAGTCACAGGAAGCATTTGGCCTAGTACCTGCCCTCTACTAGCCCCCACGTCCTCATGTGTGACTATAACAGCAATAACCATGCACACATTCTCCTATGGTGACCATTACATGAAATCACGCAGGTCAAAGGACTCTGTAAACTAAAAA
Organism: Lipotes vexillifer; assembly: GCF_000442215.2. Lineage (NCBI taxonomy): Eukaryota > Metazoa > Chordata > Mammalia > Artiodactyla > Lipotidae > Lipotes > Lipotes vexillifer. The sequence goes on from NW_006779738.1 coordinate 542,951, forward strand.
GTGCTACACAAAAGATTATTAAATTGACTGTTTTCTGGTTGATTTTCTACCCTCAGAAACATCTTCATTTCCTCTCTTTCCTTTATTCTACAGTCATCTATCAGCACATCCTCTAAATCCTACAAGTCTATTCTCAACCCCCCCAAGTTTCCCACCACCGTTGCTTCTCATCTGAAGACCCAGCAGCTGCCCTGCAGACTTCTGCAGGCACCTTCCACCTGCTCTCACTGCTTCTAATCTTACTCTTTCAAAAGCTTCTAATCTCTCACCAGAACCCAACCATGCTGGCAACTTGATCTTGGACTTCTATCTTCCAAAACTGTGAGAAAGAAATTTCTGTTGTTTAAGCCAAAAAAAACCCCACAAAAGCCTCTGATCCACAGAAGAGCTAAATCAAATATTTACTTAAATATTTAATCAAATTGTATTGCTCACCTGATCCAATGGCCTCGCTTTATACGAGGAAGGAACCTCAATTGCTAACCAAGGGCTGACAGGCCCTTCACCTCTCCTCACCAGTGGCCCCATTCGTGGTACTAGAGCTGCAGTGGCTTACCTGTTTTTCCTTAAACACTCTGCAAGCACATTCCTAACGAGGGGCCCTTGCATTGCCTGGTTCTTTCCAGAATGGTCAAGAACTTAGTGCTTCTCCCTTCCTCACTTCATTCTGCTCAAATATCACAGCCTCAGAAAGGCCTTCCCTAAACACCCTTTGTCAAAGGGTGAGTCCTTGCCTTATCGCTCTCCACCCTGTTACTACTCTGCTTTTCTTCACAGCCCTTATCGGTTCTGAAATTATATCACTTATTTACGTTGTTTACTTTTCCCCTACTATATATAAACAGCACGGGGCAAGGACTTTGGCTATTCCTGTTAACAATCGCATCTGAGTTATTTGCAAAGAGTAGGGGCTCAACTGAAACTTTGCTTAATGAATAGGGGAAAAGACTGTTCAATTTCCTTTAGTTTCTGTTCCATAGAAAAGAGCAGAGTGCCCATAAGTAACTTCAATGCCCCTATTAAAACCCGAACGTTTGAGTAGCCTGAAAAGGCTTTATCCCACCTTGGAATTCGAAGTGGACTCCAAGAAGCAAAGTCTGTTGCCAAACCCTTCTGCGGCCAAACACAGTTTCTGCTGTTCTTTGTGGACGGTTGCAGTACACTGCAGAACCACTTCGTCATCCTGCAGAGGGGAGAAGAGAAAAAAGTGAGATCTGGCATTACTTAGCCTAAATCAGATCCACAAGGTTATTATTTAACGCTTTTTAAAATCAGAGAAAAATAGGGACTTCCCTGGTGGCTCGGTGGTTAAGGATCCACCTGCCAATGCACAGGACACGGGTTCGATCCCTGGTCCAGGAAGATCCCTCATGCCACGAAACAACTAAGCCGGTGAGTCACAACTACTGAGCCCACGTGCCGCAACTACCGAAGCCAGCACGTCTAGAGCCTGTACTCCACAACAAGAGAAGCCACCACAATGAGAAGCCCGCACACCGCAAGGAAGGGTAGCCCCCACTCGCCGCAACTAGAGAAAGCCCGCATGCACAGCAACGAAGACCCAATGCAGCCAAAAATAAATAAATAAATAAAAATTTTTTTTAATATTAAAAAAAAATAAAATCAGAGAAAAATAAATATATGAACAACTGTCCCCCAAAAAGCCAAAGAATCAATTCCTAGTGTACTTTTATTTGTAAAAAAAGATAACTGGGTAGGGGGAGGCGGGAGAAGTTATTGCTATTCAAGGCAATCAACAGCTTTTTTTTTTTTTTTTTTTTACTGTCATTACTGATCCCCAGAGGCAACCTGCATGGAGCAAAGTAAAATACAGGATTTCCATGTTAGCGCTCTTACACACTGCTTTAAATCATCAAAACTATCAAAAAATGGTCTGACATATTGCTAGGACATCAAGTATTATCAAGAATGGAACAGATTCTACTAGCAAGCACATACACATCGTTCCAAAACTGACACAGGAAAACAGGTCAATAACAGAGCTTTTGGGTTCAAATCAACCTGAAAAGTCATCTTAGTTCAACCACACACTGGCAACTTGATCATCTTTGAAATGATCCTGGATTGCTTAAAAATGTATAGAGAGGTGATTTGTTAGTTCAGTCCTCTGCAATCCAACACCTGGTTTCCAATCAATTGCAGGGTTACAGGAAAAGTGTACAAGGGAAAGATGATCCATGGGATGACTCAGTAGAGGCAGCATGAGCACGACAAGATGCGTGGGCTTTAGAATTAGCAATAGCTGGGTTCTTACCCCAGTTCTGCCGTCTACAAAATGAGGAGGGAAGTGAGATCAACTAACTTACACAGTGACTGACGTACAAAAGGCCCTAACTCAACAAGAAATGCAAGATAACATTATCATTTTTTAACAGGTTCTAAGTAGCAAATGCCTAAAAAGTCTAGCCATTTATATTTTGACATTTCAACCTCAAAGAAACAGGATACTTAACAGAGAAAAAAAACAAAAAACAAATATACTCATCGACCCTTTTAATTAGAATCAAAGCGAAAAAGGAATATGAGTACATGCTAGAAGATGCTCACTATGGTAGAATAGTAGAGTTGAGGTGATAAGATACAGCAAATATTCAAAAGCAGAAAACAAGCCGTTTTGGTTAACCTAAAGAATATGCTATATCAACTGGAAAAGTGCAGCTGTAATTTAATACAAACCCTTATCATGCTATATATTTGCTTTATTTCCTACGTGGTAGCAGCAATACCTAACAGCTGGCTCATAGCACTGGTCACAGCCAAGTCCAATCTCTTAATAATTAGTTCCCAACTCTCCCCACAGTGCTCAGTGATTTCCAGTGAGCATTCAATTGTTACATTTTAAAAGTCAATTGCTAAAACAAAAAGCACTATTTTCATATAATGAGTACATCTGAATATTAATTCATGTTCAGCATGGCTATAATAAAAAATAATGAAATATCTTTGTTGCTTATATAATCTGCAAGATCAAAGGTACACCATGTTTTCCAAATAGGTGGTATAGAAACAAAGAACTGAATTGTGTTGATGTGCTCAATGCCTTCCCAAACCGCCAGTCTTTTGCTATCTTGTCTCACCCTATGGAACTAACTCTAGCGAGTAAACTACACGCTTGGGTAAGATAGGTTCGTTTGGATACCGCAGGCTATCTAAACACAGTTAGTGAATAATTACTGTAATGTACTAATTAAAGACGTTTTAGGAATGAGAATAAGAAAATACAGCAAGGTATAAGGCAGGTGAGAATAACAGTGCTACCCAGTAAGCCCAAAAGAAGAGAAGGTATACCATAGTTACCAAAAATATAGTGTATGCCAGTCCTGGCATTAATTTATTTAATCCTCACAATATCCCAGTAATATACAGATTATCCACAGATACACACATGAGGAAAATAAGGCTCAAAGTAACTTGTTACTCACAGAGGGCTGAACATACTTATTTCTAAGAACTGGTCATTAAACCTAATTTATTTGAATGTAAAAGTCCTCAACCCCACACTGCTTCCAGAGGCTCAGTTGATTTTTTAAGACACTTGTTATCTAGAGAAGTACTTCTCAGTCTTTAACATGCATCCTGTCACCTGTAGGTCTTGCTAACGTACAAGGTCTTCGGTAGATTTTGCATTTCTAACAAGTGCTCAAGTACGAGGGGGATTCAGAATGGGTCCCAGAATGGATATGGATCCCAGAAAAGATGTGAGAAGTCTTTTATAAGAGATTGGAGGCAGTCAGTAACAGATGAATATTAAAATAAGTCTGTGGACTTTGGACAGAACCAGAAATGAGAGCACATTTCTGGAGATGCTCATTAATATGTGATACAAACCAACTATATAAGGGAAAGGAACCAACAATGTACTGCTCTATTAAATTAATAAAACCAACTCACTTGTGCAGCTTCCTTACAATTTAGTGCCTCGGCATTGTGTGATGAAGCGCCTGGCCACGAAGCAACACCGAGTTCAGGGAGCTCTGCCACACCACTAACAAGAGGGCCATGACTACAGCTTTCAACTATGATCCAACTTTGATGGATCCTAGCCTGACACACTTATAAGGATTTCTCCAGTTTATCTGGGAGCTGTTTCTATTTTACATTCCAGTAAATGAAGAGTTCCTTTTTGACTGAAAGTGAAATATACTGAGCACTGATGGACCAAACACCAATTCGCAAACACCCGCCTATTAATTAACCCATCATTCATCTCAAAGCACAATTTTTTCTCCAGAACCACTGTGGTTGGAGAGCCTACTGACTATGCATTTTAAAAGTTCTTGCGCTTCCCTGGTGGCGCAGTGGTTGAGAGTCCACCTGCCGATGTGGGGGACACGGGTTCATGCCCCGGTCTGGGAGGGTCCCACGTGCCGCGGAGCAGCTGGGCCCATGAGCCATGGCCGCTGAGCCTGCGCGTCTGGAGCCTGTGCTCCACAGCGGGAGAGGCCACAACAGTGAGAGGCCCACATACTACAAAAAAAAAAAAAGAAACAGGGAGGATGTCAGCGCAGCTGGAGTGGATTAAGCCAGGGGGAAGAGGATGGTGGGAGACGAAGTCAGATACAACAGAGCCAGATCAAGACAGGCCCTGAGCCCAGCCTAAAAGCCAAAAGCCTTTGGCTTTTACTGAGGGACAGGGAGTCTGTGCCATAAATAAATGAAGAGTTAAGTACTATTATTATGCTTTTGAGTATTAACAGATGAGAAGAAGAGGCATTGTGAGAGTAAATCCCTGTTACCCAGCAAAGTAGATGAACAGGATTCAAATCTGGGTCCATCTGACTCTATAACCTAGACTCCTAACCTCTGTGCTGTACTACCTCCTACAATGATATAAAATCACTGCACTAACAGTCTGCCTAGGAATCTACTCAGAAACTAACCCTAGTATAATCCCCTGGTTTCCATTCATCAAATATGTTTTAGCGATGTGGCTATAGGTAAAATGAATAAAGTTACTATATGCACATTTAACTGTGTTAAAAACAAAACCAAATGAAAAACAAAATCACATGAAAAACAAACTTACATAAAACAACAAGCAAACTTCTTTGAATCGAGGAGCAGCAGGCAATGGTGAGGTGAGAAAAAGAAGGTTGTCTGTATCATTAGTAGGTAATTAAAATTTAGTCAATGATTAAATTTTCGACCGAGAAACGGCTGTCCAAAGTAGTGCTACTTACTGGATTTTTAGGAAAGGAGAGAGAAAGGCAAAGCAGAAGACAGAGATCAATACAGACAGAAGAGGAGGAAGGGACCTTTTTAACTTCCATTTCAGAGATGGAAAAATACCTATTTTTCTGGGCTACTGTAGAAAGAATGAATGTATTAACATCTGCCATATCCTTCAGAACTCATTAAAATACTTGATAAAATTAAGTTGTTGGCTCTGAACTCAGCAGAGCATCTTCCTCTTCAATTAACTGCTTTTCCACTTTTCTTATTACCCTAAAACCTAGGTAATAGGAGTGGTGGTGAACCAGGATGGCAGAGGATGCCCCCAGGGCAGGCAAAAGAGGTGGCAGTCTCTGCAGGGAGCTTCCAAGCTGAAATGAAGCCCACAAAAAGCTGGCCTGATTTTTAGTATCACCATGTATAGGTAATTCTAAACTCTGTCAGAGAATACAGTTCTACCCACCTGGCTGCTTGCTGCCTCTTCACGTAGACCACATATCCGAGCTGCTAAAGCACCAGCAGAAAGCTATGCACACGCGTGCGCACGCGCACACACACACACACACACACACACACACACACACACACAGCAACTGGTATATTAAATAATTTATAGATGAAGATACCATCCCGTAATCTGATCCCAACTACAGAAGAACGGACGTAGATAAGGACTGATGCACCCATAAGACCACATGAGGAAGCCACTTCATCATTACGACATGTTGTATCCCCATCTACTCTCTTGTGAAATTTTATTTCAAAATGCGTGAAAAAACTTTGAAACTGCCCTCATGAATATCACCCAAGACAGGGATGGCAAACTATATTTCTTAGTAGAAAGTAAGGAAGAAGTAAAAAAGTTTCCCAGAGACCACTAGGTAAAGGAAATTTCTTTGTTCTTAGGTTTTATTTTTTAATTTCTCTTTTAAAGATTTTTTTGATGTGGACTATTTTTAAAGTCTTTATTGAACTTGTTACAATATTGCTTCTGTTTTATGTTTTGGTTTTCTGGCTTCGAGACATGTGGGATCTTAGCTCCCTGATCAGGGATCGAACCCACACCCCCCTGCACTGGAAGGCGAAGTCTTAACCATTGGACCACCAGGGAAGTCCCTGCTCTTAGGTTTTAAAACCTTGAAAATAAGTACATTACTGAAATATTTTAAATAACTTTTAAATCAGAATTTTAAAAGATACAGGAAAATAAAGAGCCTAAAATAGCTTAGATAACATATGATGTCATAATCATAAAAATAGAAGCAGTTACAAAAATTAAGCATTTAATTTGACCTTTGTCATAAGAGAATCGACATGCAAGTGAAAAATTAGATCTAGAAAGACTGAACATATTGCAGACATTCTAACTCAGTATCTGTTTCATGTGAGATAGAGATTAAAGTTGACAGATAGAGTCACCAACAATAACATCAACAGAAATGTACCTTTTCCCCCTTTTCCACTTGGAAAATAGCACGCATAAAATCTGTGTTCCTAGCTCTGAAATGATCTGAATTTCCTACTTGGCACTGAAGATTGCCTCACATGTAAAGATGAAATTCATCTTAATATATGTGCTGAGTATGAGACTGTTACCCTTTCTCACACCTATACATGGAATACACCCACAGAAAGAGCTAGTAAAGAAAATCAGTGCTCTTACTTGCACATAAAGCACTGACATCACACATTGAGACAAGCAGGGTAACTGAGCACTCAATAATGTCTCCCTGTCACCTGGTTGATGCTCAAGCAAGTATTAAGAGACCAAAGAGAGTGCCGGATGGGCTGGCCCCTTAGGAGTCCTTCTGCAACTACACCAGAGAGTGTACCTATTGTACAAAGTATCACTTAGATATGATGCTTCTATGAAAAATTAAGTGTATTTATTCATATTACTCTGAAATACTTAGTAGCTATGCAGAACAGATGAGACCCATATTTAACTATAAAAATATGTGTATGTTATATATAATATATTGCTTGAGATTTTGCATATGCATATTTTAGAATAATCAAAGTTCTGCTCCTCCTGTCTGCAGAATGGCAGAGACCCAGGGAGAAAGTTGTAGAGCTTCTCAAAGATCCACACCAGACGTGAATGCATAAACCACATTCAAGTCCTGAAGAGCAGACAACTGTGTACGAATTATTGCAACATTTTAAGGAAGGATAACAAAAAGATTTTATGTAAAGGAAGAATGCTGTAAAGACAAAAAAAGATGGAGAAGTAAGTTTAGAGGCAATTTTCAAGATCTGAATCTATAATATCAATAACTCTTTATTTCAAGACAGGCAATTTCTGACTCTTGAGGACACTATGCTTTCTTGTATTACATATACACAGACTCTCTCCCTCTCTCTCTCTCTCTCTCATATATACAAGTCTGTGACCTCCGGTAAGTGTAATTCTCTTGTTACTGCACAACACAAGGACAAATTTTCAAGACTGATCAAAAAAATAAATAAATAACAGCCATCTGGACATATACATATTATACCACCCACTGGAGAATAAACACCAAAGAGTTTTCAGCAAAAACACAGAGCATGAAATAATATTATTCATAGGAACTATTTTACTCTTGTTTCTGGGACATGTTTTGATACGTACCTCCCCACCTGCATTTTTATGCAAGGGTTTCATAGCTCAAACTGTATGGACATAACATTTATCTATGGATTCACAGGCTTGCTTTTGAAAAACACAGGGAAACATGAGTTTGCAATTTCGGCCTCCAATTTACTTCTGTAATTGGCAAACTTATTACATTCTGTTCTTGCTAATTATAAATATTTAATTCTGTTCTTGCTAATTATAAATGTAATTCTTTAATTAAAAAGGAGGTTACCATGCAGTGCACCAAAACCTCCATATTTTTATAGGCTTTCGATAAATTTCCTCACTTTTCTTGCAATCTGTGAATATTTCAGCTGAAGGCTTTTCTCTGACCTGGGAAAGAATCAACGAACCACCAAACTATACCTGAGCATTAAGCTATTTCTGATAAGAGTCAGGTTGCACATATGCACTCTAGAGAGTGAGCACAAGCAAAATAGCAATTTTCAGCCTTTCTGTTGTTTTCACTCAGCTTAACCCAATTATTATAAAGATCAGCAAAAGGTTACTTTGTACTCGAAGCAAAATCATGATACAAATATTAGGACCAGCTTTTGAAAAGCTTGGTGCTGAACTCACAAGTGCCAGTTTATAAGGGGTCAAATATAATGGATGGAAAATACAAAAGTTACCCAGGTAAAGTGAGACACACAGAGTATCTGTTACAGAAATCTTGTGTTTGTGCAAAAAGAGCCCCCTAGAGCCCAATTAGAAACTCAGTGTCTTTATCTATTAGGTGGAAGTTATATAATAATGTTATGTAATAACAAGTTTTATAAGAGTTAGTATAATAAGTTACAGAGTAAGAATCTAGTAAGTTATATAATAATTAATAATAACTTGCCCACTATACATAACTATTATTTAATCATTTGTAATACTAAATAATATGAATTAAGCAGAAAACATTACTTTTGGACCAGACTCACTCAGAGTTTAAATCCCAGCTCTCCAGCTCTCCTTTTACTAGTCACTGTGATTGTCAGTATTTTCATCTATGAAATGAGAAAACACCTACCTTACACGGTTGTTGCATGCAAGGGATTAAATTAATTAAGAATCTAATATTTACAAAGTGCACAGGAAAGGGTGCCCAGAATATGAAAGACGATTAATAATTGTTATTTCATCATTTCTATTTCTGTAAGAAGTAAATTCACTTACTCAAGTCATGACCACCAACATAGCAGAACACGTTCTTGCACCCATGGAGCTTATACTCAAGGAAGAGATAAATAATAAGTAAATGAATAGTTTATAAAATTTAACATCAGATAGTGATAAGAGCCAAGAATACAAAAGGACAAGGTCAAAGATATCAAGAGTAATGAAGGGAATTATATTAGAGGCTGGTCAGATTCAGTCTCTCTGATGAGAAGACAATGAACAAAGATCAAAATAAACTTGGGAGTGAGCATGTGGAATATTCCAGGCAGAGAAGGGCAGCAAACACAGCAACCCTGCACTAGGAAAGGGTCTGGTGAGCGAGGGGCTGGGGGGATGAGTAGAAGAAACAATGGCAGAAACTTAGCAGGGCTGGATCCAGAGGAGCTTGTAGGTCATGGGAAGGACTCTGGAGTTTGGTCCAAGTATGATACTAGCAATCTACAGCTTTAATGCAATCCCTATCAAAATACCCATGACATTTTTCACAGAACTAGAACAAATTATCCTAGAATTTATGTGGAACCACAAAACACTCAGAGTTACCAAAGCAATCCTGGGAAAAAAAAGAACAAAGCTGGAGGTATAACCCTTGCAGACTTCAGACTACAAAGCTATAGTAATCAAAACAGTGTGTACTGGCACAAAAACAGACAGATCAATGGAACAGAATAGAGAGCCCAGAAATAAATCCACACACCTATGGTCAATTAACCTCAAAGACAAAGGAGGCAAGAATATACAACGGAGAAAAGACAATCTTCAACAAGTGGTGCTGGAAAAGCTGAACAACTACATGTAAAAGAATGAAATTAGAAGATTCTCTAACACCATATACAAAAATAAACTCAAAATGGTTTAGTAATCTAAATGTAAGACAAGAGATCATAAAACTCCTAGAAAAGAACATAAGTGAAAAATTCTTTGATATAAATCGTAGCAGTATTTTCTTAGATCACTATCTCAAGAAATGAAAGCAAAAATTAAAAATGGGACCTAATCAAACTTAAATGATTTTCCACAGTAAAGGAAACCATCAACAAAATGAAAAGACAATCTACGGAATGGGAGAAAATATTTGCAAATGATGAGACCTACAAGGGGTTACTACCCAAAATATACAAACAGCTTATACAACTCAATATCAAAGAAACAAACAACCCCATCATAAATGGGCAGAAGACCTAAAAAGACACTTTTCCAAAGAAGACATACAGATAGCTAACACGCATATGAAAAGGTGCTCAACATCACTAATTATTAGAGAAAATAATGCAAATAAAAACTACAATGAGGTATCATCACACACCAGTCAGAATGGCTACCATCAAAAAGTCTACAAAAAATAAATGCTGGAGAGGGTGTGGAGGAAAGGGAAACCTCTTGCACTGTTCGTGAGAATATAACTTGATATAGGCACTATGGAGAACAGTATGGAGGTTCCTTAAAAAACTAAAAATAGAACTACTATATGATCCAGCAATTCCACTCCTGGGTATCTATAAAGAAATAAATGAAAATTCTAATTCAAAAAGATATCTGCACTCCAATGTTCACAGCAGTAGTATTTACAGTAGCCAAGACATGGAAACAACAATAAATAACAACAATAAACAATAAACAACAATAAATATGTATACACACACACACACACACACTGGAATATTAGCCATAAAAAAGAATGAAGGATTTCCCTGATGGCACAATGGTTAAGCATCCGCCTGACAATGCAAGGGACATGGGTTCAAGCCCTGGTCCGGGAAGATCCCACATGCCACGGAGCAACTAAGCCTGTCTGCCACAACTACTGAGCCTGCGCTCTAGAGTTTGCGAGCCCCAACTACTAAGCCCGTGTGCCACAACTACTGAAGCCCGTGTGCCTAGAGCCCCGTGCTCCACAACACGAGAAGCCACCGCAATGAGAAGCCTGCACACCACGACAAAGAAGAGCCCCCGCTCGCCGCAAATAAAGCCCATGCACAGCAACAAAGACCCAATGCAGTCAAAAATAAATAAATAAAATTTTTACAAAAGAATGAAATATTGTCATTTGCAGCAACATGGATGGACCAAGAGAATATTATGCTTAGTGAAATAAGTCAGACAGAGAAAGACAAATACTATATGATGTCACTTATATGTGGAATCTAAAAAATAATACAAATAAATCTATATACATAAACAGACTCACAGACATAGAAAGCAAACTTATGGTTACCAAAGGGGAGAGAGAGTGGAGGAGGCACAAATTAGGAGTATGGGATTAACAGATACCAACTACTATACACAAAATAGATAAGCAACAAGGGTTTACTGTATAGAACAGGAAATTATACCCAATATCTTGTAATAACCAATATGGAATATAATAAGCAAAAACTGAATCACTGTGCTGTACACATGAAACTAATACAATACTATAAATCAACTATAGTTCAATAATAAGTAAATAAGTAAGAAAGATGAAAACCATAGAGGGTTGTGAGCAGAGGAGAGATGTAACTTATTTCCACGTTAAAAGAATCACACTGCCATGTTGAGAACACAAATACTATTTGAAAGGTTCTCACTGTAGCCAAAGCAAAAGATGATGGTGGTTTGTATTAGAGTGTTGCCTGTGGAAGTGTTGGGAAGTGGTCAGAATTTGAATATAATTTAAAAGTAGAGCTTACAGTATATGGGATGGAGACAGAGAAGAAAAAGAACATGTTAAGGTTTCAGGCTTGAACACCTGGTTAAATGCTGATACCATGTCCTGAAATGGGGGGCACTGGGGGAAAACAGTTTGCAGCAGGGGAGGGGCTTATGAAGCCAAGTTTGGACATATTAGGTCTGTGATGACTTTCATCCAAATGAGGTCTCAAGTAGGCAGCTGGATATATAACTCTGGAATTGAGGGAAAATGCCATGACTGAAGATAAATATTTAGGAGTCCACAGTATGAAAATGTATTTAAAGACCATGATACCAGCCAAGGGGAATGAATGGGTAAACAAGTAGAGAACCTAAAAGTGAACCCTAAACCTAGTGCACACCAACATCAGAAGGTTCAGATGAGAGGATTCAATAAAGAAGGATTATAGTGAATTATAGTGAACGGGCTGTAAGGGAGAAAGAAAACCAGGAGCCAAGTCAGATAAATGAGCTACAAAGGAAAAAACAGTCCTAGCTGTTTTCTGAGCAGAGCGCTATGCAGAAGCTGAGTGAGATGAAGGCTTAGAATTACCATCACGGTTGGCAACGTGGTGTTCATTGGGGGTCTTGCCAAAGGTCATTTCAGTGGAGTACTGGGGACCAGATCCAACACAGAGGGGATTTAGGAGAGAATGAGAGGAGAGGATGTGGACCAGCAGGAA
>NW_006779738.1:555298-559198 GCF_000442215.2 Lipotes vexillifer
CAGGAATAGACAACCCTTGAATTGTGCTAAAAACGGGAGCAGAGAAATGGTACAGTAGCTGGAGGGGGATATAGAGTTAAGGAAGGAAATATCTGGGGGCTTCTGTAATATTTCAGGTATTCTTCTGGGCACTATGGAGAGAGGTGATCAAAATAGACAAAACTCCTGCTCTCCTGGGGAAGTATAATAGGAGAAACAGACAATAAACAAATAGAGATAGAGACAGAGAGAGACAGAGGTTGGGGAAATTATATAAATAAAATACAGCAGGCTAGGGCAAAGAAATGATGGGAGTTGACATTTTAAATGGCTATACAGGGAAGACCTCTCTGATAAAATGCCATTTGTCTGAACGAAGTGAGAGAGCAAGCCATGAAAATATCTAAGAGAAGATGTTTTTGATATGCTTGGGAAATATATTATCATATATTTATATACTGATAGGCATAATCCTGAAAATACCCAATAAAGAAAAAAGGCTTGTAATTCAGGGAGAGATGGGGTCAGTGCATCTCCACCTGGGGCTGAGAGCACAGGTGGAGGTAGTGGCCTCAGGTAGGAGCAAGGGTGGGGTTCCTGGAAGGTGACTGATTCAGTGGTGGGAGGTTGCAGAAGTTCTCTTCCAAGGGCTTCTGTTTTCTCAGTGGAATAAGAAGTAAAGTAGCAGCAGGGAGTGAGAAAGGAAGACAGGGTTTGAGGAATGCAGGACAGTAAGCTGCCTGGGGAAACAGAGGAGGGCTGCCAGGATCCACTTGAGGTTAGAGCCCTAAACATTAGATGATACACATTTAAATGCGAGAATGTCTACAAACTCTAAAATACTATAGAATCATGTGATACTATTTTTTTAAAAATGGGAAAAGAAAGATAATGGGTGAGTAGAGAGGGTAAAGTGCACTACAAGTATGGACACAGGTTGGACATGGCAAGTCAAGTATTATGAAAATACTTGGACAAGTACCCTCAAAACACTTAAGAGTCCACCGGGAAGAAAGAACAAGTAGATAACTGACTGTCCTAGAGTAAACGTGTACTACAGCACCATGACCGAAAAAAGCTCAGGATGCCAAAGGAGCAGAGACAAGGCTGAATGAGTCACACTGGGAGTATTGTCATGGCCTCCTGCTGTGCCTTTGTCTCTCTACCTTTTTAAAAAAAAATTTTAATTCAAGTATAGTTATTTACAATGTTTCAGGTGTACAGCAAAGTGATTCAGTTATATATATACAGAGAGAGAGATATGTTTTTTTTCAGATTTCTTTTCCGTTATAGGTTATCACAAGATACTGAACATAGTTCCCTGTGCTATACAGAAGGTTCTTGTTATTTATCTATTTTATGTATTATAGTGTATATCTGTCAAGTCTACCTTTTAATGTAACAGGCTTTTCTAGAGCTGTTCCCTGTCTGCTATCCAGTTCAATTCATCCCAGTACAACTTGAGGCATATTAGGAAAGGCTGTTACAGCTGCCTAAAAAAAATGTACTTCCACAGGGTCAAAGTATAAATTACTCTGCAAATCTTGAAGTAGATGGATGGAATTCCTCATCAGGACCACGATTCACAAATTCATCACACTTCCCGCTTACACCTTTATTTTCCTAGACTACACTCTTCAAAGACAAGGACCACGTCTCATTCTTGCTGCACTTGTGACAGCCCTCATAGCCAGAATACAATAGATGCTCCACAAATGTGTGATAGATGAGTGGATAAATTAGAAGGTACAAATATAAAAACAACAACAACAAAACTCTAGCCAACATGAGTTAAAAGAGCAGTTTTCCCATTTTTTAGCTGGTTAACCTTGGAATAATCCACTTCAACGAGATTCAGTTATCTTATTCATTAAAAAATTACCCTTACCTATGTCATACAATTATTATAAAGACTAATTAAATGAAATAAATCTAGTCCTTTGCAAACTGTGGAGTACCATATAATAGTTGGCTATTATTAACATCCACATAACTGGTAACTTGGACTAGTAACAGAGGTCATGAGCAAGGTCATACCCGGTTTCAACAGCATGGAGAACCAATTAAAGACCTCATCACCTGTAAGAACTTTGCACTGGTCAATATTATCCAGAAAAGACAGACACTGGTATTAAGCAACACAAAGGATAAAACAAATTGTAAAAAGGTATTCACTATGAGAAATACATAAACCACATTTGATGTGGACAAAGAAAGTATTAACCTTCCAAAAGCACTTGTGAAAAATTTTGTCCACAAACTGACACTTTAAATTCCACTGGTTTCTGATACCCTTTGAAGGATGTTTAATTCAACAACTTTTTAAATCTTCATATTAAAGAAAAATTACCTAAGAGGACATTCAATGTCAAGCCATCTTTGTACGTCTTTTAAAACTACAAAAGGGGGCTTCCCTGGTGGCGCAGTGCTTGGGAGTCCGCCTGCCGATGTGGGGGACGCGGGTTCGTGCCCCGTTTCGGGAGGATCCCACGTGCCGCGGAGCGGCTGGGCCCGTGGGCCATGGCCGCTGGGCCTGCGCGTCCGGAGCCTGTGCTCCGCAAGGTAAATGGATAACAAAGATGAGGTACATATATACAATGGAATCTTACTCAGCCATGAAAAGAATAAAGTAATGCCATTTGCAGCAACGTGGATGGACCTAGAGATGATCGTACTAAGTGAAGTAAGTCAGAAAGAAAAAGACAAATATCATATGATATCACTTATATGTGGAACTAAAATGTGACACAAATGAACTTAGTTACAAAACAGAAATAGACTCACAAAAAAAAAAAAAAAAAAAAAAAAAATACAAAAGGGATTTTTTAGAAATCTCTCAATGTTAAGATAGTATCACAACTCAATCTTATTAAGTCTTATTATCATGAAAATTCGGTTCATTCCTTTATTGCTTTATATGCCTCTCAGGGCAAATATGCAGTTACATAAAAACATCCTTTTCTATTCTTTCCTAGCAATCAAAAGGTGAAAAGACTATTACAGAAGGAGCTTCAAGATGGCGGAAGAGTAAGACACGTAGATCACCTTCCTCCCCACAAATACATCAGAAATACATCTACACGTGGAACAACTCCTACAGAACACCTACTGAACGCTGGCAGGAGACCTCAGACCTCCCAAAAGGCAAGAAACTCCCCACGTACCTGTGTAGGGCAAAAGAAAAAAGAAAAAACCGAGACAAAAGGATAGGGACGGGACCTGCACCAGTGGGAGGGAGCTGTGAAGGAGGAAAGGTCTCCACACACTAGGAAGCCCCTTCACGGGCGGAGACTGCGGGAGGCGGAGCGGGGAGCTTCGGAGCCGCGGGAGAGAGCGCAGCCACAGGGGTGCGGAGGGCAAAGCGGAGAGATTCCCGCACAGAGGATCGGTGCCGACCGGCACTCACCAGCCCGGGAGGCTTGTCTGCTCAACCGCCAGGGTGGGCCGGGCTGCGAGCTGAGGCTCAGGCTTCGGTCAGAGCGCAGGGAGAGGACTGGGGTTGGCGGCGTGAACACAGCCTGCAGGGGGTTAGTGCACCACGGCTAGCCGGGAGGGAGTCCGGGGAAAGGTCTGGACCTGCCGAAGAGGCAAGAGACTTTTTCTTCCCTCTTTGTTTCCTGGTGCACAAGGAGAGGGGATTAAGAGCGCTGCTTAAAGGAGCTCCAAGGACGGGCGCCAGCCGCGGCTAAAAGCGCGGACCCCAGAGACGGGCATGAGACGCTAAGGCTGCTGCTGCCGCCACCAAGAAGCCTGTGCGCGAGTACAGGTCACTCTCCTACACACCTCCCTTCCGGAGAGCCTGTGCAGCCCGCCACTGCCAGGGTCCCATGACCGAGGGACAACCTCCTCGGGAGAACACACGGTGCGCCTCAGGCTGGTGCAACGTCACGCCGGCCTCTGCCGCCGCAGGCCCGCCCCGCA
>NW_006779738.1:559365-565377 GCF_000442215.2 Lipotes vexillifer
CCCCCGGCCTGAGTGAGCCAGAGCCCCCGAATCACCTGCTCCTTTAACCCCGTCCTGTCTGAGCAAAGAACAGACGCCTTCAGGGGACCTACACGCAGAGGCGGGGCCAAATCCAAAGCTGAAGCCCGGGAGTTGTGCGAACAAAGAAGAGAAAGGAAAATCTCTCCCAGCAGCCTCAGGAGCAGCGGATTAAATCTCCAAGATCAACTTGATGTACCTGCATCTGTGGAATACCTGAATAGACAACGAATCATCCCAAATTGAGGAGGTGGACTTTCAGAGCAATAATATATATATATTTTTCCCTTTTTCTCTTTTTGTAAGTGTGTATGTGTATGCTTCTGAGTGTGATTTTGTCTGTATAGCTTTGCTTTTACCATTTGTCTTAGGGTTCTGTCTATCCGTTCTTTTGGGTTTTGTTTTAAGTTTTTTACTTAACAATTATTTTTTATTTTAATAACTTTATTTTATTTTATTTTACTTTCTCTTCTTCCTTCTTTTTTTTTCTCCGTTTTATTCTGAGACGTGTGGAGGACAGGCTCTTGGTGCTCCAGCCAGGCATCAGGGCTGTGCCACTGAGGTGGGAGAGCCAAGTTCAGGACACTGGTCCAGAAGAGACCTCCCAGAACCACATAATATCAAACAGTGAACGTCTCCCAGAGATCTCCATCTCAACGCCAAGACCCAGCTCCACTCAACGACCAGAAAGCGACACTGCTGAACACCCCATGCCAAACAACTAACAAGGTAGGAACACAACCCCACTCGTTAGCAGAGACGCTGCCTAAAATCATAATAAGGTCACAGACACACCAAAAAACACCACCAGACGTGGACCTGCCCACCAGAAAGACACGATCAGGCCTCATCCATCAGAACACAGGCACCAGTCCCCTCCACCAGGAAGCCTACACAACCCACTGAACCAACCTCAGCCACTGGGGACTGACCCCAAAAACAACAGGAACTACAAGCCTGCAGCCTGTGAAAAGGAGATCCCAAACACAGTAAGTTAAGCAAAATTAGAAGACAGAAATATGCAGCAGATGAAGGAGCAGGTAAAAACCCACTAGACCAAACAAATGAAGAGGAAATAGGCAGTCTACCTGAAAAAGAATTCAGAATAATGATAGTAAAGATGATACAAAATCCTGGAAATAGAATGGAGAAAATACAAGAAACGTTTAACAAGGACCCAGAAGAACCAAAGAGCACACAAACAGTGATGAACAACAATAAATGAAATTAAAAATTCTCTAGAAGGGATCAATAGCAGAATAACTGAGGCAGAAGAACAGATAAGTGACCTGGAAAATAAAATAGTGGAAATAACTACTGCAGAGCAGAATAAAGAAAAAAGAATGTAAAGAATTGAGGACAGTCTCAGAAACCTCTGAGACAACACTAAAAGCACCAACATTCAAATTACAGGGGTCCCACAAGAAGAAGAGAAAAACAAAGGGACAGAAAATATTTGAAGAGACTATAGTTGAAAACTTCCCTAATATGGGAAAGGAAATAGTTAATCAAGTCCAGGAAGCACAGACAGTCCAATACAGGATAAATCCAAGGATCCCATACAGGATAAATCCAAGAAGAAACACACCAGGACACATATTAATCAAACTATCAAAAATGAAATACAAAGAACAAATATTAAAAGCAGCAAGGAAAAAACAACAAATAACATACAAGGGAATCCCTATACGGTTAACAGATGATCTTGCAGCAGAAACTCTGCCAGCCAGAAGGGAGTGGCAGTACATATTTAAAGTGATGAGGGAGAACAACCTATAACCAAGATTACTCTATCCAGCAAGGATGCCATTCCGATTTGACGGAGAAATTAAAAGCTTTACAGACAAGCAAAAGCTAACAGAATTCAGCATCACCAAACCACCTTTACAAGAAATGCTAAAGGAACTTCTCTAGGCAGGAAACACAAGAGAAGGAAAAGACCTACAATAACAAACCCAAAACAATTAACAAAATGGTAATAGGAACATACATATCGATAATTACCTTAAATGTAAATGGATCAAATGCTCCAACCAAAAGACACAGACTGGCTGAATGGATACAAAAACAAGACCTGTATATATGCTATCTACAAGAGACCCACCTCAGACCTAGGAACACATGCAGATTGAAAGTGAGGGGATGGAAAAAGATATTCCATGCAAATGGAAATCAAAACAAAGCTGGAGTAGCAATTCTCATATCAGACAAAATAGACTTTAAAACAAAGACTATTATAAGAGACAAAGAAGGACACTACATAATGATCAAGAGATCAATCCAAGAAGTAGATATAACAACTGTAAATATTTATGCACCCAACACAGAAGCACCTCAATACATAAGGCAAATACTAACAGCCATAAAAGGGGAAATTGACAGTAACACAATCATAGTAGAGGACTTTAACACCCCACTTTCACCAATGGACAGATCATCCAAACTGAAAATAAAAAAGGGAACACAAGCTTTAAATGATACATTAAACAAGATGGACTTAATTGATATTTATAGGATATTCCATCCAAAAACAACAGAATACACTATCTTCTCAAGGGCTCATGGAACGTTTTCCAGGATAAATCATATCTTGGGTCACAAATGAAGCCTTGGTAAATTTAAGAAAACTGAAATCATATCAAGTATTTTTTCCGACCGCAATGCTATGAAACTAGATATCAATTACAGGAAAAAATCTATAAGAAATACAAACACATGGAGGCTAAACAACACACTACTTAATAACCAAGAGATCACTGAAGAAATCAAAGAGGAAATCAAAAAATACCTAGAAACAAATGACAATGAAAACACAATGACCCAAAACCTATGGGACGCAGCAAAAGCAGTTCTAAGAGCGAAGTTTAGAGCAATACAATCCTACCTTAAGAAACAGGAAACACCTCAAATAAACAACCTAACCTTACACCTAAAGCAATCAGAGAAAGAAAAACAAAAAAACTCCAAAGTTAGCAGAAGGAAAGAAATCATAAAGATCAGATCAGAAATAAATGAAAAAGAAATGAAGGAAACAATAGCAAAGACCAATAAAACTAAAAGCTGGTTCTTTGAGAAGATAAACAAAATTGATAAACCATTAGCCAGACTCATCAAGAAAAAAAGGGAGAAGGCTCAAATCAATAGAATCAGAAATGAAAAAGGGGAAGTAACAACTGACACTGCAGAAATACAAAGGATCATGAGAGATTACTACAAGCAACTCTATGCCAATAAAATGGACAACCTGGAAGAAATGGACAAATTCTTAGAAATGCACAACCTTCCGAGACTGAATCAGGAAGAAATAGAAAATATGAACAGACCAATCACAAGCACTGAAATTGAAACTGTGATTAAAAAACTTCCAACAAACAAAAGCCCAGGACCAGATGGCTTCACAGGCGAATTCTATCAAACATTTAGAGAAGAGCTAACACCTATCCTTCTCAAACTCTTCCAAAATATAGCAGAGGGAGGAACACTCCCAAACTCATTCTACGAGGCCACCATCACCCTGATACCAAAACCAGACAAGGATGTCACAAAGAAAGAAAACTACAGGCCAATATCACTGATGAACATAGATGCAAAAATCCTCAACAAAATACTAGCAAACAGAATCCAACAGCACATTAAAAGGATCATACACCATGATCAAGTGGGGTTTATTCCAGGAATGCAAGGATTCTTCAATATACGCAAATCTATCAATGTGATTAATGGTGAAAAACTGAAAGCATTTCCACTAAGATCAGGGACAAGACAAGGTTGCCCACTCTCACCACTATTATTCAACATAGTTTTGGAAGTTTTAGCCACAGCAATCAGAGAAGAAAAGGAAATAAAAGGAATCCAAATCGGAAACGAAGAAGTAAAGCTGTCACTGTTTGCAGATGACATGATACTATACATAGAGAATCCTAAAGATGCTACCAGAAAACTACTAGAGCTAGTCGATGAATCAGGTAAAGTAGCAGGATACAAAATTAATGCACAGAAATCTCTTGCATTCCTATACACTAATGATGAAAAATCTGAAAGTGAAATTTAGAAACACTCCCATTTACCACTGCATCAAAAAGAATAACATATCTAGGAATAAACCTACCTAAGGAGACAAAAGACCTGTATGCCGAAAATTATAAGACACTGATGAAAGAAATTAAAGATGATACAAATAGATGGAGAGATATGCCATGTTCTTGGATTAGAAGAATCACATTGTCAAAACGACTCTACTACCCAAAGCAATCTACAGATTCAATGCAATCCCTATCAAACTACCAGTGGCATTTTTCACAGAACTAGAACAAAAAATTTCACAGTTTGTATGGAAACATAAAAGACCCCAAATAGCCAAAGCAATCTTGAAAACGAAAAACGGAGCTGGAGGAATCAGGCTCCCTGACTTCAGACTATACTACAAGGCTACAGTCATCAGGACAGTATGCTACTGGCACAAAAACAGAAATATAGATCAAGGTAGTAGGATAGAAAGCCCAGAGATAAACCCACGCACATATGGTCACCTTATCTTTGATAAAGGAAGCAAGAATATACAGTGGAGAAAAGACAGCCTCTTCAATAAGTGGTGCTGGGAAAACTGGACAGCTACATGTAAAAGTATGAAATTAGAACACTCCCTAACACCATACACAAAAATAAGCTCAAAATGGATTAAAGACCTAAATGTAATGCCAGACACCATCAAACTCTTAGAGGAAAACATAGGCAGAACACTCTATGACATAAATCAAAGCAAGATCCTTTTTGACCCACCTCCTAGAGAAATGGAAATAAAAACAAAAACAAAAAAAAATGGGACCTAATGAAACTTCAAAGCTTTTACACAGCAAAGGAAACCATAAACAAGATGAAAAGACAACCCTCAGAACAGGAGAAAATATTTGCAAATGAAGCAACTGACAAAGGATTAATCTCCAAAACATACAAGCAACTCATGCAGCTCAGTATCAAAAAGACAAACAACCCAATCCAAAAATGGGCAGAAGACCTCAATAGACATTTCTCCAAAGAAGATATACAGATTGCCAACAAACACATGAAAGGATGCTCAACATCTCTAATCATTAGAGAAATGCAAATCAGAAGTACAATGAGGTATCATCTCACACCAGTCAGAATGGCCAGCATTAAAAAATCTACAAACAATAAATGCTGGAGAGGGTGTGAAGAAAAGGGAACCCTCTTGCACTGTTGGTGGGAATGTGAATTGGTTCAGCCACTATGGAGAACAGTATGGAGGTTCCTTAAAAAACTACAAATAGAACTACCATATGACCCAGCAATCCCACTACTAGGTATATACCCTGAGGAAACCAGAATTCAGAAAGAGTCATGTACCAAAATGTTCATTGCAGCTCTATTTACAATAGCCCGGAGATGGAAACAACCTAAGTGCCCGCCGTCGGATGAATGGATAAAGAAGATGTGGCACATATATACAATGGAATATTACTCAGCCATAAAAAGAAACGAAATTGAGCTATTTGTAATGAGGTGGATAGATCTAGAGTCTGTCATACGGAGTGAAGTAAGTCAGAAAGAGAAGGACAAATACCGTATGCTAACACATATATATGGAATTTAAGAAAAAAAAATGTTATGAAGAACCTAGGGGTAAAACAGGAATAAAGACAGAGACCTACTGGAGAACAGACTTGAGGATATGGGGAGGGGGAAGGGTGAGGTGTGTTAGGGCGAGAGAGAGACATGGACATATATATACTAACAAACGTAAGGTAGATAGCCAGTGGGAAGCAGCCGCATGGCACAGGGAAACCGGCTCGGTTCTTTGTGGCTGTCTGGAGGGGTGGGATAGGGAGGGTGGGAGGGAGGGAGACAAAGAGGGAAGAGATATGGGAACATATATATATGTATAACTGACTCACTCTGTTATAAAGCAGAAACTAACACACCATTGTAAAGCAATTATACCCCAATAAAGATGTTAAAAAAAAAAAAAAAAAGAAA
>NW_006779738.1:565583-567147 GCF_000442215.2 Lipotes vexillifer
ACACACACACACACACACACACACACACAATGGAATACTACTCAGCCATAAAAACGAACGAAACTGAGTTATTTGTAGTGAGGTGGATGGACTTAGAGTGTGTCATACAGAGTGAAATCAGAAAGAAAAATACCATATGCTAACACATATATATGGAATCTAAAATAAAAAAAGCAAAGAAAAAAAATGGTCAGAAGAACCTAGGAGCAAGATGGGAATAAAGATGCAGACCTACTAGAGAATGGACTTGAGGATATGGGGAGGGGGAAGGGTAAGCTGGGGCAAAGTGAGAGAGTGGCATGGACATATATACACTACCAAACGTAAAATAGATAGCTAGTGGGAAGCAGGGGCATAGCACAGGGAGATCAACTAGGTGCTTTGTGACCACCTAGAGGGGTGGGATAGGGAGGGAGGGAGACACAAGAGGGAAGAGATATGGGGACATATGTATATGTGTAACTGATTCACTTTGTTATAAAGCAGAAACTGACACACCATTGTAAAGCAATTATACTCCAATAAAGATATTTTTTAAAAAAGAATAAAAAGACTGTATTACGAGCAGAAACTAGATTTCTTATGAATAAAGAAAGAAGGAATTTCCTGCCTGGGATTCTCTGGGTGATTAGTGATGAGGAGAAGTAAAAACCATGAAAATATCACCCCAGTTCATATTGAAGATATCTTGGCAAAAGATGATTTAGTGAAATACTGACTGAAACACAATCCCAAACAGTTATTTCTCTTTGGAAATAAATGGACTTTCCCAAACTATGTATCACCTTTATGTGATTCTAATCAGGTTCTGCAAAGACCCATAAGCATCATGGATTACAGTCAAGATTTGGGGAACATTACGTAAACCTGCGAATTCTTTGCTCAGCCTTTCCATAGGTTAGTTTACAGTGTAACTTTCCACTTTAAAACTCAGCTAAGATACCCTGGACGCTTTCTATTTTCTATCTTTGCTTTTAGCATAACCAGCAGTAGCTTCCCTTTCAAAACAATCATCCCCCCCACCCAACTACCATAGGTTCCACCCACCTTTGTCCAGTTATGGCAATACCCTGTGGAGGGGTCATTGTTCTGTAGAATGTCTCTCTTTTGTGTGTTCCCCCCAGGGTGCAGAGCACTTCAGACTCATCTACAATGGCCAGCAAGAGCCAGCTTATTAAGCTGTGATCGGAGTTCCTTTTCGAATCAACCCCAGAAAGTCTCTTGTGCCGTTGAACATAAAGAAACTTCCAAGCTACCAGAAGCACCTCCAAGGTTCCATGGCATCTGAGTGGGGTCATTTCCTAACGTTTCCTTCACCCTGTAGTTACCATAAGTATGTCTTTTATTAAAAATTACCCCTGGGGGCTTCCCTGGTGGTGCAGTGGTTGGGGGTCCGCCTGCTGATGCGGGGGACGCAGGTTCGTGCCCCGGTCCGGGAGGATCCCACGTGCCGCGGAGCGGCTGGGCCCGTGGGCCGTGGCTGCTGGGCCTGCGCGTCCGGAGCCTGTGCTCCGCAGCGGGAGAGGCCACAGCGGTGAGAGGCCCTCGTACCGGAAGAAAAAAA
>NW_006779738.1:567221-584646 GCF_000442215.2 Lipotes vexillifer
AAAAAAAAAAAAATTTACCCCTGACAGGAACCCTTCTGCAATGAATGGGCCAGAGAGGGAGGGTGGCGCTCTGAACATGCAAGTCTGTGTAATTTCAAAGTCCACAGCCAAAGGAAATGACAAGAAAAGTGGAGCTGTAGCTCAAAAGCTGATTTTACAGAAACAATTATTTTTTTCAGGAGCTCAAATACTTACTCTTCCTGGGCTATTTAATCATTGTGAGGGCTTTCTCTCCTCTCTTCTTCTGAAACAATCTCAGAAAAAATCAGGAAAGACAATGGTTGTAGAACTGTTTATAATAAATTATGAATCACTGAAAGATCTTTTCTTCCAAATTGAAATAAAAAAGAGTTAAGAGCAACAATTAAACGAGTACCAGTACTAGACAAAATTTGAAAAGATACCTTTCAATTAGTACCAATAATCACTTGCACAATAATATATAGGCCTGCAAGAAATAGGGTAATAACAAGGACAAAAATTTTTATTCACCTCCCATTAAAATTGACAACCATATGTTTTAAATTACCCATTGCTTGGCTGAATTTATAAATTAAGCTAATGGTCACTGAATCACCATCAAACTGTTAAAAACAAACAGTATTTAAAAAGTAAAAAATCACCATGTGTACTCCTATTTCTGAGCAAAAACCAAATCAAACAGAGTAAGAAGACAAAGGGTGCAAACCACCAAGTCAAAAAAATATGAAAAGTAATTGAAGTTTCAGTTACCTTCAAAATGCGTAAGAAGTTATCAATGTTACTTGAGGATTCAAATATTTCAGAAACAATGCTGTTGTCCAAAAAGCAAATATGCCTGCCTAAAAATGAATAGGACTGGCAATTCTATAATGCTGCTGGCATAGAGGGGGTCAACTAGAGTGACAAAGCAGTAGGACAAAGAAAGAAAACAGATTAAAGCACTCATGGCACAGGGTGACTTCAGACTAAAGCCACTTCTGCAGTCAAAGGAAATGTTCGACAACTGTGGATTGATAAACCTGTTTAGAGTCTATGAAGAGACAGAGATTTTTCCCAAATTAAAATTCATCTACAGATTTTCTCTCATCACCGCTGCCCTTTCACAACATTATCTCTGTTGAGTTTCTCTTCCCACTTTGATACATTATTTAAAACTCCTCAACTGACATCAAACTTGAGTCTAAATTTGTAGAAGCCTTGTTTTTGACAGCTCTGTAATCTCCATCTATTTTTATGTTTGAATGGAAATGAACTTTTCCGTACACATGCTAACCCTACATCCTTACTGTTCCAGGACCCTGACAAATAGGGAAATAGAGCTGAATTTTATTTCCACATTAACAGGTACATGCTTGCCTGTAGAAGCTTATGTAGAAATTGCCTCATGCAGCTGCTCAGTGCATGGTGAGCTCTGCACTGACAAATCTCCGTAGTCCAAAGAGAGGCATTCCAACAGAACCAAACGGGCCTCTAAAGAGGCCAATCATAATACAGACAAGTTACCTTTCACAAGAACTGATAAAACATGCAACAATGAATGATTATATGATCCAGCAATCCCACTCCTGGGCATATACCCAGACAAAACTATAATTCACACCCCAATACATATACTCCAAAGACACATGCACCCCAATGTTCACAGCAGCACTATTTACAATAGCCAAGACATGGAAACAACCTAAATGACCATTGACAGATAAATGGATAAAGTTAGATGTGGTACACATATACAATGGAATATTACTCAGCCATTAAAAAGAATGAAATAATGCCATTTGCAGCAACATGGAAGGACCTAGAGATTATCATACTAAGCGAAGTCAGAAAGAGAAAGACAAACACCATACGACATCACTTCCCTGTGGAATGTAAAATACGACAAAATTGAACATATCTGCACAACAGAAACAGATCCACAGATACAGAGAACAGACTTATGGTTGGGAGGAGGGGCATGGGGAAGGGAAGGATTGGGAGTTTGGGATTAGCAGACACAAACTACTATATATATGGAATGGATAAACAACAAGGTCCTACTGTACAGCACAGGGAACTATATTCAATATCCTGTGATAAACCATAATAGGAAAAGAATATATATATATGTATAACTGAATCACTGAGCTGTACAACAGAAATAGGCACACTGTAAATCAACTATACTTCAATAAATTTTTTAAAAATAAATGATTAAAAATCATTTATTTTTAAATAAAATAATAAAATTTTAAAACTTTTAAATAAAACCATGAATCCATTGGTTTTTATGAGAGAAACATACTTTAAAGCCTTTGCTATAAATGTCTTTGAAAAAGGGAGTCTCCATTGGAACTTGTGGGATCAGACTGGAAGCACTAAATGTGGAAAGACGATTTTTTCTAAATTTCTAAATACCACCTTGTGCATGAATGTAAATGGATAGTAACATTTAAGCTGAAGGGAGTGGCAATCTGTTGTTTGGACAGCCCAGTCATCACTGCCCCTTCTGGTGAGACATCTTGATACTCCTCTTTGGAGGGACTTTCTCCTCCCAGACTCTCAGTCCAGGTGATTTGGGTAGAGGTGATTCCGCCCTTCCTCCCCTCTCAGGGGCAGGGGTCACACATATGACCAGGACCTTCCATCTTCCTAGCAACATGACCCCCGCTGGCACAATGAGACTCAATCCCAGCAGTGGAACTCTTAGGAAGGAGAAATCTCTTTCTGCCAGTCTCAAAGCTAGTAGAATGTGGGCCTGGAGCTGCAGGTGACCATCTTGTCACCTCACAGAAAAAAACCTATCTGCATATGTAGCCAACCAAGACGAAAACAGAGCCAAGAAATAATGGGATCAGTCTAAATGGCATCATTTGGATCCTTGGAAAGAGCCATGATTGAATTTAAACCTACCCTGGACCTTTCAATTACATGAGACAACAACACATCCCTCCTTTATTTTGGCTTGAACCAGTTGGAGTTGGATTTCTGCACATACATCCAAAAGATTTCTACCGGTACCCTAAGTAAATCAACAGAGCACTGGCAACATTAGAACTTGAAATTCACAGAACCTCAAACCTAATGCCTTTTCAATGAAAGGAAGTCATTTTCTGTAGGAAATTGCCATGGGGACCTTGTGCTAAAGTGATTTCCATGAGGTTACTGCTCATCTGCAAGAATTCATGGTATTTATCTTCTCAATCCCTTACTTCATAGTAACAGGACAAATGGTGACCTCACACTAGCAGGAGAACTCCTAAACTTCTGAAAAAATCTAGGATTCAAATTCATTTTATGATACCAGGGAATTAAATATCAGGTGAAAACAACAGACTCTATGAGGCAAAAAACTTGCGACCTTCTGTGCTTAAGCGCTAATGACAGCTTTCATGAGCAAGCCAAATCATCTTCTCTAATGATAAAATCTTGAGAGAAAGAGAAAGATATTCTTTTATCCAAACTCCCTCCTTCCCTGCTGGGAATATTTAAATCTTAACTATTCCTCAGAGTCCTTGCACTCATGCAGAGTATACTGCTGATGAAAAAGTGAGATGTTCTCTTGGTATATATACTACATCGTGGAGTAACGGCTCAGAAAGAAAAATTAAGAGCCTTGTTCAAGTGCACTGCTGCCTGATCACTGAAGGCTGGGCACCCCCAACTGCGTATGTTCAGAAACATTTTTCAAAGGAATAACAATAACAAACATATACATATTTCCATATATGGGCAACAGTTCCCCCATCTTTTGCATCATAATTTTTTTGCATTTATATATATCTACTTGAAAGAGGAGGCAAGAAGAAGTCTGACTGGGAAAAGTGTATTAGGCTGATGGTGACCCATGTAGAATGATCATTCTCCTGGATCCCCCTCTTCCTGATTGGTTTAGATCCCTTCATTGTTGTTTTTCCCAATCGACTTACAGATGCTAGTAAATATGCTAGAGAATATATCTCATTATCCAACTCAAAAAAAGTCGAACATTAACCAAAAAGGTCGATTGCAAATCTATTACAGATGCTATAATATTTCTATATTTCTATATTAGAAGTTTTCGTCAGTAAATAAAAAACACAAAACTGCTGACTTTATTAGGTCTTTGACAATTATAGTAATACGTGAATCGCAGGTCTGTTATCAACCTGCACATCCTGGGCACGTATAGATCAAAAGAACACAATTCCAGTACAGCCCATCTGGCTGGTGGTTCCACAGTCCTCATCGTGGCTCCTCATACCGGAGAAGGTCAAGACCAGGGGGTCAAGAGAGAGATTAAAATCATCAATATTTGATTACCAACATTACCCTTCTCTGAACTATGGGGCCATCACAGAATACCATAGTAAATAAAGGATACTCACAGGGCCTCCAACCATTCCCCACCCACTTTTCGGGAAAGGACCAAACCAAAAACATCTTACATTGCAGATCTCCTCAAAATAAAATCTCAAAGCACCCCATTCCACTATTAAGAGTTTCTACCATCAAAACTATCTTAAATTACTTAAACTCAAGTTAAGTTCTTTCTCTCTTGTGGACTGCTCAAAGGATAAAGAATCTGCTGCCTGCCATCTTCATTACTTTTTGTTACTTTTATACTGAAAAGAACCTCCTTTCTCTACCAGTAACTCCGCGTGCAATCTTGGATGAGCCACTGAATTTTCCTACATCTAAATTTCCTCCTCTACAAAATAAAATATAAGGACAAATTTGTGGATTCCTAAGGCTTTTCCTAAGTTAAAGTTCACTTTGTAACTCTAGATTGGTTATTGGTCCTTAGACTCTGTTCTACCTCTTAAATACATGCCCCATCTGCATTTTTCCTAAACTCCTAGCCCTTTCTTGCCACGTCCCAAGAAAAATAATAATAATAAAACAAAAAGAGACCAAAACAAGGAAACTTCAATGCTATTCACTGATCCACTCTGTCACAGTAACCACCGCTGGCAAACGTAAGGTGAGCTAATACAGCAACTAGCAAGTGTCTGAAACACAGCAGGCATATCCTTTCTTTTCCTGCTTGTATCAGGGGTAATGATGGTCATCCCTTTGTCTTTCGAAATAAAATCTCTCCACTTCGTAAATGAAGTTTTAGGTGTTTTATTGTTGTTGTTTCTGAGTCCCTCAGAAGATGCTGGAATGAATGGAGGGTTGCGAAAATTCCTGGTCATAGAATACAAAAGAACACTGCGATAAAGATAAGTATGGGTTGAACATCAAGGCTTATTTCACATTCCCACCTCAAATACACATATACATGACACACTAAAAGTTAGCATCTGCCTGTTTCAATGATCGCACATCTATACCCTACCTTTTGCCCTCAAGACTATTTTAATGAACCTGGTGCTCAGCCTTAAAAGATGATGGGGAGGTAGCTCAATGCGCTATCATGATTCTCTCAGACCCCTTGTTACATCGATGATATCAATAATCATAACTTGGTTATCTAAACATCTGCTTAGAGAGCATCAATGTTCCAAGTGCAGTAGCCAAACCCAAACTTTTCCAACTGTTTGAAAAACCAGACAATAAGTAGCTCACTCCACAATCTCTACCTGGAAGGAACTGTACCCCAACTCAGATTATTCAGAGTTAATATCCAGGAACGGCTTTGAGAAGCAACCCTACAGTGGATAGAAACCATAAAACCAACCAAGACAAAGAATCTGACTGCTAATGCCAAGATCAGAAATTGCATGGACCACCCCCCCAACATATGATCTTATCACACTACCCCGGAATTTCTCTTTGGGGGCTGCTCTCAAGAGGTTGGATGTCAGATCAAAAACAACTGCGCATCAATGACCAGGAGAAGGTGAATCAGGAAGGCCTAGACAGTGACCTCCGTACACTGCGCAGGGCCTTTGACTAAAAGTAGGAAAGCTCCTCTTATTTAAATGACAACTCTCTGGAATTGTTTATTCTGCTTTTCTGCAAACACTATACAAAGAGGAAAAGTCAATGCATATGGACTGCGGTGGAGAGAAAGAGATCTAACAGTAAAACCTAATCCTTTACCAACCAGTCAGAATTGTGGAGAGGATGCACGGGCTTCTGAATCAAGACCCCTCAAAGAAGATACCAAGTGGACCCCAAATCTCAAGGTGGGGTAAGTTAGAGCTTTCAACCACCTGTATCATTTAGAGTACAGAGGATACAGCATCCATAAGCTACTTTAAAAATTAACTAGACTCTTGGGCATTAAAAAACACAACACAAGGGAATTCCCTGGCAGTCCAGTGGTTATGACTCCGTGGCTTCACTACCAAGAACATATGTTCGATCCCTGGTTGGGGAACTAAGATCCCGCAAGCCACATGGCACAGCAAAAAAAAAAAAAAAGTCACAAAACCGTGAGCTTCCTCATGACAGTGGCCACATATGCCAACTTTGATTCCCCTACATTCACTGCAATGTCTAGAGATGAGAAGCCATCACTAAATGTTACTGAATGAAAAAGTGACTGAATAAAGTGTTCTTAATTTCTGCATTTACAGACTACCTGGAAATGTTTTCCAGTCTCTAGAATATTACCCTTGAATCCACCACCTGTTTAATATTCACAGCAAAAAGAAAAGTAATTTACAATTATGAGTATGTTTACATTAACATTTCAATTTACATATTTCAATTCATTTTCTCAGTTAAGAACTTTGAGATCATGCCAATAGAGAGTACGTAAAAAATTATTTTGACACCTGAGATTCAATGACAAGCCAATTTGCACTGAACAGATATTTCAGATATAAATGTTGGAGTATTTCATAGGCTCTGCATGGAAAGGAATTCATGAAAGAATTAAATACCATAACTTACTAATAGCCAAAGCCGCTTTCTGGCAAGTATTGTGGATTCTGTCCAGATAGAGTCAAAGGGTTGATGTAGGAGGCGTGGTGAGTGGCAGAAGAAAATTCAAAGATCCATTTTGAAAGTTCCATCTGGCACTTATGATTCCATGACTTTACTATCTAAGAATTTGTGTCTGTCAGCAAAGGCACAGATGCAGAAAGGAGACTTGCTTTTGCTGGAAAATAAAGGTTTTTCTCTAAGGATAAGCTTACTTCAGAATATTCCAAAAACTAAACGTTGGCAGCTCTAATAATCAAGGAAAATGCATACTCAGTGTGTTCCCCATGAGTCCCTGAAGGTCAGCTACTTAGGACTTCATGTACCTATGCCCAGCACTGACCAGTAGGCCCATCTTTTGTGCGTCCTCAATAAATGTTTACTGACTAAATTCAAGACACTGTCATTCTCAGCAAATGAAATGATTTACAAAATAATTTAAATGCAGAATTCACACCAAATCTTTTGCATACAAAAAAAAAACCCAACAAAAAACAAAATGAGGCAAAGATACAGACGTGAAGTGGAATGCATCGCAATCAATCAAGAAAAACTGGGTACCATTTTTTCTTCCATTTAAATTATGTGTTTTCTTTTCTCTAGCTGGTAGGGCTTGGGTTATTTACTGTCTTAAAGAAAGCAAAGATGTAGGAGATTATAAAATCAGCTTCCATCAATGGTGGGAGGTAGATTTTCTTGTTAAAAGAAGGAACTGCAAAATTCAGTGGGCTCAATATGAGAGCACCTTCCTCCTAGAAGCTGGAAGGCTCTGGGGATCTTGAGGGTAGGAGCAGAAAGCTATTATTCCTGCAAATTTCAGACAGCTTACCTAGAACTTCAAAATGTTTCTCATTCTTTGGTACTTTGCTGGTAATTATCTAAATGGCAAAACATCACACAGAACTGTCAAGTAGGATGTACGATCCAGGTTTCCAGGCAGGGGATTAAAGCAAAGGACTACTGAACCTTTAGGCTAATACTGTTACCTCTGACAGAGTTGAAAATCCAACTTTGTTTGACAGTTCATGTGCTTATCGACCTACCTATCTACAGTTGGTATTGTTAGTGGTTGAGAGAGTCACATTTAAATTAAAGTTTGGATCTGCAGAATTTCTAAACAAGTGATATCTAAAAGGGCATATCATTCCAAGGGACACTCCAAAAATATATATAAATAAGAAGATGTGGTATATACAGAGAGAATGGAATACTACTCTGCCACAAAAAAGAATGAAGTAATGCCATCTGCAGCAACATGGAGAGACCTAGAGATTATCATACTAAGTGAGTCAGACAAAAAAGACAAATATCATATAATATCAGTTATTTGTGGAATCTTTAAAATGATACAAATGAACTTATTTACAAAACAGAAATAGATTCACAGACACAGAAAACTTATGGTTACTAAAGCGGATGGGGTGGGGTGGGGTGGGGGATAAATGAGGAGTTTGGGATTAACAGATACACACTATTGTATATAAAACAGGCAAACAACAAGGATGTACTGTATAGCACAGAGAACTATACTCAGTATCTTGTAATAACCTATAATGGAAAAGAATCTGAAAAAGAATATATATATATATATAACTGAATCACTTTGCTGTGCACTTGAAACTAACACAATGTAAATTAACTATACCTCAATAAAAATATATACATATATCTTTACTATAGAAATTTTTTAAAAAAGAAGTATAAGACTACCAAGCTAAGAATGGCGAGACCAAAAGCCATCACACTTGACTCATGCACGACACACATGCTAAGTTCTAGCCATGTAATATGAAAAAAAATCCAGTAAACATTCATCAGAAATTCACCCAATGGAAGGAGGGTATAGAAAGTCACCTAATAAGAACCCATCAATAACTAATACAAAATTACTGAATAAGATCATGAGAAAAAGTAAAAGCTACTTACATACCTAAAGTGATCATTTATGTCATAAACTTCTCTCCCCAAAATAACAATAAGTTATGTTCAACTGATGGAGTTATGCTCGCCCAAGTTTCAAGAAGGATAAAGCCATCTATGAACCTCTAAAAAAGTCTAAGTTCCAATCTAGCAACGTGTTCTTACAATATAGTTAAATACATTTGGGGTATTAAAATGAATTGGAGCACAGACACTCATCAAACAGTAATTTACAGTATTCATGGAAATATAGGAATTATCTCAGGCTATTTCTTCTTAACACATACACCTGCCCTACTGCAAGACGGTGTTTCTTCACTCTTCACACTCTTCTCCTGTAGATTTCCTGCTTTCTCCTTCAATATCCTATCCTACTGTGAAAGCTAATAAAAATAACAGTGATGCACGGCTTATACCAAACACCCTATGGATGATGCAGTAAACAAAAATGCCTTCAGTGTTGAAATACATTCAAGCATAATTTCTAGCATTCAAAATTTTCTCTCCTCTGTTCACAACTTTTCATATGCTATGGTCTGAATGTTTGTGTCCCCCCTCAAATTCACATGTTAGAACCCTAATCCCCAATGTGATGGTGTTAGGAGGTGGGGGCTCTGGGAGGTGATTAGGTCATGAGGGTGGGGCCCTCATGAATGGAATTAGCACCCTTATAAAAAAGATCCCATGGAACTCAGAGCCAGCCCCTCCTGCCACATGAGGACACAATGAGAAGCTGTGACCCAGAAGAGGGCCCTCACCCAACTATGCCGGCACCCTGATCTCAGACTTCCAGCCTCCAAAACTGAGAAATAAATTTCTGTGCTTATAAGCTACCCAATGTGTGCTATTCCATTACGGCAGCCCAAACGGACTAAGACATCATATGGAATACAGAAGTTGCTACCTAAAATTAATTAGTTAGAAACAAGCTACAGAACACTGGGTCAGCAGTGAAAAAGACCTCCCCTTGTTTCGCACCTCCTGGAGTTAACAGGCTTCCTATCACCTCACAGCATTAGGAGTCCCAGAGATGCTAAGAGATTGGTCCACCACCACCCTGACTCGTGGCAAAGGAAATAGGTATTCATGGTGTCTCCTTTGAAAAAGCCAAGTGAAACAAGACTGGTAGGAGGGCATGAGGAGTGAGAAAGGCTTGACAACACATAACTACTTACTTAGGCAATGACTACGATGCTATGGACACAAGCCTCATACAGGACATTCAGGGCCATACTGCCTGGCTGTGGATGCTTCTAATGCCACATAAATCCCCCTTCATTGGGTAACATGAAAATGCACTTTCTGTATTTATCGCCATATACTGCATTCTGTAGAGATTAACAAACTTCTGGCCTCAGGGGGAATTTATGTGGGTAAAACAAAAAGGTATGATATTAATTAATTAACCATGTCCGCCCCCTGAAGCTAATGATGGGCTCTCCATCATGGATTCACATACATCTCATCAATACGAATTAAATGTATTCAGGAAGTTTTGAAAAGCACTTATTCACTTGCTTTACCCACTCTTGTTCAGAAAGGCATTTAACTGGCTTAAAAAATAAACAGGGAAAAGCAGATTTTTAAAATGAGCAAAATATACAGCTCTTTGATTTTTTTTGTATAAAGCTGCTTAGAGGTAAAACAATTCAATCAGCTACATAAACAAATCTCATAATCCCCAATCATCAAACTAAAATCACGTTCATCTTAAAATTACCACAGATTTAACCTGTATACAATGAAAAGCAAGTATGCTCCAAATTATAAGCAGTCAAATTTTTAGAGTATCATTTAAAAAATAAAAACATCCCAGTATGCAACTGACTTCTATTAAGCCAACTATCACGGGTAGGACTAAATCTACATTTGGTAAAGAGATAAGCTTGTTTTTTAAAAACTGAGTATGTCTCTACTTTCAAAGACAAGTCCTTGAAAGTATCTCCATTTGGAAAAAAAAGTATAATTTTAAGAGGCTTACTTATGCACTTCAAGTGATTGCTGGGTGTTGCTTTTACTGTATTTTTCTTTTTTTTATTTGATTTTTAGTTTATTTTTTATACAGCAGGTTCTTACTAGTTAGCTATTTTATACATATTAATGTATATATGTTAATCCCAATCTCCCAATTCATCCCACCACCACCCCTCCCAACCCCCGCTTTCCCCCCTTGGTGTTTACTGTATTTTCCTAAAGCTATTTGCCATTACATGATTGGACAACAAGTCTAAAACTACTATAATTGTGATATGTAGAGGAGAGATTAAATTCAACACTCCCTCTTAAATAAATCAGGTTGTATTAGGGATAATATTGGAAATATTTATTTTAAAAGGTTTTGAACCCATCACTAAGGTTACATTTCCCTCTCTCTGTTTATGCTAGCCACAATTTAAGTTTGATGTTTTCCAGTTCAGTTTGTCAACCAGCATAAATAAAAGATAGTCTCTTTTCATGATGAGTTTCAGTTATTTTTCTTAGAGCAATGTAATATTTCAACACTTTATTTACCTTTAAAATTAACAACATATATTATGACACTAAAGAAAGCATCTAGATTGCATTGTACAGGCAGAGGGCAGAGCTCTAAAAAAAAGGAAGGGTATTTTGCCAGGCTACAATTCTTATACATGAGCAAACAGGGATGGTGCTGGGGAAAATGCTCTGTGACACCCAGCAAGTTCATCGTCTGCCCAGTGTGTGGGATGCAGGGATGGTGATTAGATTTGAAGCCCATGGAGGTTCACTGAGGCACTTCAGTTTACGTGATAAGCTTCAGCCATAAAAAAGAATGAAATAATACCATGTGCAGCAACATGGGTGGACCTAGAGATTATCATACTAAGTGAACAAAGCCAGACAGAGAAAGACAAATATCATATGGTATCACTCACATGTGGAATCTTTTTTAAAAAGATACAAATGAACTTATTTGCAAGACAGAAATAGACCCACAGACATAGAAAACAAACTTATGGTGACCAAAGGGGAAAGTGGGGGAGGGGGGGGGGGAAATTAGGGGTTTGGGATTAACAGATACACACTACTATATATAAAATAACCAACAAGGACCTACATATAGCACAGGGAACTCTACTCAGTATTTTATAAGAACCTAAAAAAGGAAAAGAACCTGAAAAAGAATATATAACTGAATCACTGTGCTGTAGATCTAAAATGACACAACATTGTAAATCAACAACACTTCAGTAAAAAGATTGGTTTGGCCATAAAGTTCGTTCGAGTTTTTTGTAACATCTTATGGAAAAACCCAAACAAACTTTTTGGCCAAACCAATGTACAGAGAGAGGGGGAAAAAAAGCTTCAATCCAAAGCCCTCTGGTTTTTATTTCACTGTGTTTTGTGGATCAAGACAGAATAAGAACCTCTCAGCATATGAATCCTAAGAATTCTGCACTAACTGACATTAAATGCCACCTCCGTGCCCCGGCCCAGCCTCTCTCCACCCAGTCGGCTGGACCACCAGGATAGGAGTGCTTCAACTCCCTGACAGAGATCTAGGATGCCTCTGCCCATTGAGCCCTTGAACACAGGCCTTCAACCAAAGTCCATCATTCAGGAAATATTAAAAGACAAATCTTACTACAGCAAACACAGTGAAATTCAAAAGGAACAAAAGCACTAACATCAAACCATCCACGTCCCTTTCCGGCAGTGATGACCTCCACAGGAGAACATGCCTCTCGCAAAGGATGTCCTTCATTCCTCTCCAGAAGAGAAGAGGAAACACAAGAAGTGCCTGGTGCAGAGCCCCAATTCCTATCGCATAGATGTGAAATGCCCAGGATGCTCTAAGATCATCACCGTCTTTAGCCATGCACAAACAGTAGTTTTGGGTGTTGGCTGCTCTACTGTCCTCTGCCAGCCTACAGGAGGAAAAGCAAGGCTTACAGAGGATGCTCCTTCAGATGGAAGCAGCACTAAAAACAGCCTGAATCAAGATGAATGGGAAACCATCCCAATAAACACACTTTGGGTTAAAACAAACAAACAAACAAAAAACATCCACCTCCAACGTGCATAAAAGTCCATAAAGTACTACATTTCTAGTATTAGATTATTTTTCAGTTAACATACGGATATTTAAGGATTTGCCAGCTTTCTTTTCTCGACCAAATTAAAATCAGGTAGATAAAGCACCACCCATCACCTCTCCCTTTCAGGGACACATGTTATAACATGTCAGCAGAGCTGGGTTTACAGCTTTTTATCACCAATGAGCTGTGTGACCCTGGGGAAGTAACTTCACCCCTGAAAGCCTGTGATTCTATACCTGCAGAATACGTCACAGAACTGAAAGAAGAATTAGAGTGGCTGGCACAGTTCTCGGCACACTGTTGAGTGCAAATAGACATTAGCTATCACTATTTTTCTTCTGTTGCCTTCTTGTCACCAAAGGCTTCTCATTCAAGCTATACACCAAATAGCATTCCAAAACCATGAAAAAGGAAGAGAATTTGGCAACATGTTTTAGGTAACATTTTACGGAAGCTTTGGACAAATCCTTACCGTTTGCACGTAATTGTTATTAAATCACTAGGTGACACAAATGCCCTCCCCACTCTATTCTAGATGACACCTCTAGAAATTAAAACCTGGCCTCCTACACTGTCTTGTCACTTTTAAGCACAATGCATTTCACCAATAATCACTTCTGGTCTATCCCCCAAAAGCAGCAACCCTGTTTCAAACACTCTTAAATGGTGATTACAATAGGGAACAAGTTCTCTCTAAATCTACTAAGTTCTCTGTCAAAAACGCCTATACAGAGGCTGTATTCTGAGGTCTCTAAATTGCTTTGAGATCTGAGGTGTTTTTCTAAATAAACAGAATAACTACTCGTATCATATAACATTCCCTAAGACAACAATGCCTTCTAAAGCACAATAATAGGTCACGCTGTCAGTAATAAACGAAATACGTAAGCAACACCATTGAAAACATAAGGGAAAAGACAAAACACTTCAAAGACACAGAAAGGAAACAACAGGACCTAGTTCCAGAGGGATACGCTTTTAAATCCTAGACATCGGTGAGCAGTGAGACATGCAACAATTTAATACAAACGCAGGATTCCAACTATATTTATACCAACACGCAATTTTCCCACCAAACCACAAAACTATTCCCAAACATCACAGCCACCTGTCCTATTTCCTAATTCTAACAGTAATGTTAACTTTTCGCTAGATTCCCGACTTGATCAACTCACATCTCTAACGTTAAAGAACGGCCCTTTCTCACCATTCCTGGCTTCTGTCGGGAAGGATTCTCCCCGACCACCCACTCCAGGCCTCCCTCTGCCCCATCACTCTCGCCACCCCCAGGAGCCAACCTGAACCAGCTGACTGGGAAACTTGGGGAAAAGTAGGCACGCCTGGCTCAGCTCTGCCCTTTCTTCCTCTTGGGAACATGCTGCACACAAGGATAGGTCCCCTGTCAGTAATAAACGTGATGTTCTAATCTTTCATCTGCTTTACTCTTGTATTGATATTTCCCACATTCTTCAGAACCTAGGCAAGAAACTAGATGCTGTTGACTGGGTCTACTCAAAGACCAAAACACCAAGACCACCTGAGAAGATGCAAACAAAAAGCAAAGCTCTCACTGATGATGCAACAGGGAACAAACAAATGTTCTAAAATAATTAGGACCTCTGGAAACACAGCATAGTGATTAATGGCGAAATATCTACAGCTGGAATGCAATATTTGAACCCCTCTCTGCCAACTATAAAACTGGGGCAAATTTCTTAATTTCTCTGGGCCTCTGTTTCTTCACCTGTCAAATGGGGACAATAATAGCACCTTACGATTATTAATATATGTAAACATATAGAACAATGCCTAGACATAATAAGCTAAGTAAATGTTAGCTATTACTAATATTACCATTTTTCTTCTTTTTCTTACCGTTATTACTATTACTATTTTGCATCACAAGATAAGACTCAAAAAGAAATACTCATCCATGATAGGTTAGATTACAACATTTGTAAGTTCATGTCTATAGTAGGACTCCAAGAAAAATGAACTATAATGGAAAAGTTGTAGGAAAATGAATCAAATTGGTCCACTATGGGTGATGTCACCTGAAAAGACAGTTTTGCCTTACAACAGAAGGGGAAATATAAGGGTACATCATTTGGCACACACACAGAAATTCTTTGTGTTTCTGTTTTTGTTTTCTTTTGTTTTGGCTCTTGTTTTTCACGTCAATAATTGCTCTTCAGCTGCTCCCCAAATATGTGATGTGTGTGAATCTGCCTGATGATAGACTGATCAGGGCAAACCTGTGGTGTGGACAAATATTTTTCTGGATGACAGAAGAAAAGTCATGCGTCCTTTGCTCAAGGTTTCTATGACCCAGGACAAGTTACTTCTCTCCCTGTATTACATACCTTAAAAAAATAGGAGGAGGGCTTCCCTGGTGGCGCAGTGGTTGAGAGTCCGCCTGCCGATGCAGGGGACACGGGTTCGTGCCCCGGTCCGGGAATATCCCACATGCCACGGAGCGACTGGGCCCATGAACCGTGGCCGCTGAGCCTGCGCGTCCGGAGCCTGTGCTCCGCAACGGGAGAGGCCGCAGCAGTGAGAGGCCCGCGTACAGCAAAAAACAAACAAACAAAAAATAGGAGGAGAAAACAAAGTTCTGTTATTTGACTCACCAGAGTACATATTAACTGGCCAAATATGCCTACAGCTAAAATACCAACTCTGGGAATAAAGTTAGGTTATCAGAGACCTTTCCTCTTATTAAAGGAACCAAAATCGACTTTATGCCTTAACTTAGCATTGTTCAGGAACACACATGCCTCTTTGCCTATCACAGAGACATACAGAGTCCCGTTAACAGGCTCAGACGAATCACCAGCACTACTCTTGAGGACACGTCTTTTCTTAAGGGGTCAACTTGCTCTGACAGCAAGCATGCAGGACCACAGCTTAGATGGAAGCTTGCAGACCGGCAGCACAGAGATGCCTCGTTTTTAGAAAAGCACAGAGTACCTTAAGTTACTGTTGGAAAAGTAAGTCCACTCTGTCTTGGTGGGACAAGGCAGGTGCCACAGGTTCTAGAATTCTCATCTGCTAACCTAGAGAAACAGGTGCTATAAACAGGGAATTAAGCAAAACGCTGGATGCTGTAGATCTTTTCATTGCCTTAACTTTTTTTCTATTATTCAACTACAGGCTATAGATTTCTTAGTTCTCACCAAACCTGCATCATTTTAAACCGAGTTGTATATGTTAAAAAGGAAGATCTTAAGTAAAATGCTGACCCCAAGTAACGCAGGACAAGCCTGCCTCATATTTATCCTGAAAACAATCATTTGAGGAAGAAACATAAGTTTGAGGTTGGAAAATGCTATTACTACTGGACTATTAGGAAAAATCTCCCCAAGGCTAAAAGCAGAGTGCATCTCTATCTACCTCACAGGTATCATCAAGACCTTAAATGTAGACTGAAAACCTCAAGGAAGAAGACAGACATTTCTTTCCAGAGTACTACCAAAAATGTGAGGAAGGGCTTCCCTGGTGGCGCAGTGCTTGAGAGTCCGCCTGCCGATGCAGGAGACGCGGGTTCGTGCCCCGTTTCGGGAGGATCCCACATGCCGCGGAGCGGCTGGGCCCGTGAGCCATGGCCGCTGAGCCTGCGCGTCCGGAGCCTGTGCTCCGCAAATGGGAGAGGCCACGACAGTGAGAGGCCCGCATAACGCAAGAAAAAAAAAAAAAAAAAAAAAATGTGAGGAAAAAGACGACAGACGCAGCAAAAGACAGGACTCCAGCTGAACAAAAATAAGAGGTTTGAGTATCTTTGAAGAGCTGTAACATGCAGAGATTCTCTCTGGCTTACTTTTGAACCAACATATCCACTGGCCCTAAACTTCCATTTTGAAACATTCTGAAAGATGATACAAAATGTTACACTAAGGCAACAGTCCCAGGATAAAACAGGCACACAGGTCCTCCTGTAGCCACCAGCCTCTCCTTTCCATAGTCCCTGCCAACAGTCACTCCCAAACCTCTCACACCTCTGCCCTGGAACAAGCTGTTGCTTACATTTCAAATATTTGTCTTAACAAAAAAACAAAACATAATAAGACAAAACACGAGCAGGGTGACTAATTGTTCAGTTGAAAGACTGTGATGTCATTTACAAAATGGAACACATCATTCCCCCGGGGTCCAGGCTGAAAGGGCTGGCACTGACGTGCTGACATGGAAAAGATTACCCATGTCTGTGCTGACTTCGACCACCACCCAGAAAAGGTCACTTCAATGAGCCACTTGAAAAAGACATAAAAGCATCTCCTTCCTTGTTAAATCACACAGTTGCTCTATATGCGTTTAAATCAAGAAATAGGTAAGAAACCAGCTACTAATTCTACTTGAGAATATGTAAGTACTAAAACACTAAAAGATTTTTCTTTTAAAACAATTGATAGTATACGTGTCTAAGTCACTATAGGTGTTATCAGCAAAATGTCTGAGATGGCCTGAAATTTCCCAGGATTCCTATGCCCTTCTCTTTTTGAATCACATCTTTCCAGTACAGAAGGACTCTGTTATTTCTTAACATTACATATGAATCTACAATTACCTCAAAAATAAAAATTAAATTACAAATTAAAAAAAAGATAAATCACATCTTTCCCTATCATTGTAAG
>NW_006779738.1:584675-589709 GCF_000442215.2 Lipotes vexillifer
CTTTCCCTATCATTGTAAGACCTATAAAGTATTGACATGTACACACTCCTATATTTAAAATAAATGCCTTAAAAATATTAATCATATGAAATCATTAAGGAAATTTTAATAAAATAAATACAAGATGTATATGCTAAAAATTATAATAATGAGAGAAATTAAATAAGTTCTAAATAAAAACAGCTATATACCAAAAAAAAAAACCCACAAAAAAAGGTCATGGTTGTGACCAAAACAAAGTTAATCAAATTATTTCTACTACTGACTGTTTTATTCAGAAAAATCACACTTCCTCTTGCACATTTCATCAACTAAATTTAATATCCTAAATAAGCAGAAGTGAGCTCCTGTTTTGGTGTTTCATCAAATCAATACTTTCATTCAAGTCTTTTACTAATCAAAATAATAATAAATGAACATTTTTCCAGAAAAGTAATGGATTTAAAGAATATAAATGTGTAAGATACTTTAGCTAGCAACTTCCAAGGCCAGGAGGCATATCTCCAATGTTAATGAATGAAAGAGACAAGCAGACTTTGCCTTGCTGGACTCCTTCCAAACGCTGAGGATAGTTCTGTTCTCTGAGGTGGTTTCCCCAACCACTACTTCTTGCTAATATTCACCTGACATTCCTATAAGTATTTCCTCAACTACAAAATACCTGCTCAAAGAAGCTATTGTGAGCATCCAAGATAATGCACAGAGTGAACACTACAGTATGGGACACAACAGGTGTTCAATAGTGAGTACCTAATCAATCATACATGCTATGCAACATTATAATCATAGTTATTAGCACAGACATACATATGGGGAAGGTATGCCCTGTATCTGCTGCTCAGCACAACACCTGCCACATGGCAGGTCTCAAAAGATATGTTGAGTAAGTGGAAAAAGGAGATTCCGAGATTGTTTAAAATTGCACAGCTTTAAGTATCGAAGCATGAGTAGAAGCCGGAACTTGTAGCCCTGGTCTCATGCTCCTTCAAATTCACGGTGAGCCCTTGTTCTGATGCTGGCCTTTGGTGCCTGTCTCATTTGACAGTCATGTGAGGTAAGTGTTGTGCTCCCCCATTTACACATGAGGAGATAAAGGATGAGAAGAGTTAACATCCCTTCCCTCCTTCTGACTCTCTACAGGACCTCAGTTTTGTGCAGGTATTCATGTGCCTCAAGGGGCCACCCCACTCTGAGCTGCAGAGGTTATTCTCACTTTGTTAGTAATTATTTCAGGAATGGGCATTTGACCATTCTCTGGTTAATGAGACCTGAGAGAAGTCTCTTGGGGAAAAGGATTCTGGGAAAATGTTCCTCTCTAGTAGGCAAGGACCATAATAAGAAATGGTCTTTTTTCTTCCTCTAGTCATTGTCACATCCAGATGTGATGCCCGGTAGTCCCGTAGCCAACTTGCTGTGAGTTAATAGACAAACATCAAGTGTAACAGAGAAGAGAGATGGATCGCCTGCATCAGCCACCTCTCAATGGGCTCGACCTCTAGACTTCACTGAGCAATTCCCTTTGGCATAAGGCATTTGAAAATAAGAGTCTCTTATTTGCAGCCAAAAGCACCCCAAGCGGTCTCCTGCCCAAAGTGAGAGAGTGCCCTATCCAGACTCAGATGTATCTGATGCCCTGGCTTGTTCTTTTTTTTTTTTTTTGGCCACACCCCATGGCACACGTGACCCTAGTTCCCCAACCAGGGATCGAACCCACGCCCCCTGCACTGAAAGGCAAAATCTTAACCACTGGACTGCCGGGGAAGTCCCCTGGCTTGTTCTCTTGATTGCTGCATTTCACTGGACGGTGGGCACCCCACCCAAAGCCAGAGGCCACGTGAAGAGAAAGCGCTGACTGTGTGACAGGTTCCTTCTACATACTTCATATACATTATGTAATTTCTTCCCCATAACCCAGCCTTTGACCCTAGGACTCAAATGCCAAATTCACCACAGTGAACTGCCTCTTGAAGAAGGCTGGATTTTACTAAAGCTGAAAAAAAATTTTTTCTTAAGAAGCAATCAGTTGTATCAAAAGCCTTGATTTGCAAAGTACGGCAGAAAGACAATGGGCTTAGGAGGTGAAAGCTGTAACATCTTGGGTAGTTGTTCAATCTCCCCTAGCCTGCATTTCCTCAATTACAAAACACCTACTCGGAGAAGCTCCTGTGAGACAGCAGGTATTCAACACTTAATAAATACTCATAGCTAACAGTCCTTCTGAATCGTAACTACAGTAGCACTGGAAAAGAATCTATGAGCAGAGAAATATTTGAGTGGTTTCATATTAATCCTGTAATCATAATCAATAAATCACAGTTTTCATTCAGCAAGGATTCCTCTTAATGTTTATCCACCACCAAAATGAAAAATAACCCTTAATAATCTATTATCTTATTTATCTTTCCAGAGATGACAGGCAATTATTAAATCCTACTGATGTTTCCTCAATGGAAGAGCAAAGTGAAAAATGAATGTGTAACAGAAAGCATCCAACCAGCTTCTAAATAGCTCAGAAATGTTCATAGCACAGCCACCCTGCATATCAAGATACAGATTTCATAGACCACTAAGTTATTAGTCACTAAGTGATTTTAAATTTTGCCATAAATTCCCTTGTCCCCATTAACTATTATTTCACATTCTGAATGCCACAGTAATAAGCTCTCTGGGCCCAACCAACAGAGCAAAGCCTCTGTATGCAGACCACAATCTTGAGGTACAGATCCCTGCTCTCTCTCAGTGGGTACTCAAGGTGCCTCGGAGAAAAGAGAGGTCCCCTCTGGTGGGCACAGGGGAACAGGAGTCAGCAGTCACTGTTCCCATATAATCACAGTTCCCAATTCCATCCTCCCGTGCCTGTACCTTGGAATTTGCACTTTCTCATCACCACAGCTAACATTTCCTGAGCTAGTTTTTACTATGCACTAGACATTGCTTAAATACTTTGCAATCCTGTCAACTAGGTGCTATTATTATCCCCATTTGACAGAGGAGAAGACAGAGGCACGGAGAAGTAACAAGCCCAGGGTTGCGTGGTTAGTATGTAGTGTGCAGCCACGATTCAAAGACAGGCCAACTGTCACCAAAGCCTCTTCTTTTAACCACTGCCTGAAGCCCTTGGTAACAACTAGTTGGTATCCCAAACTAAACCTTCCCAAATACTCCCACGGTCACTTTAGGTACATCTCACTTTCCATCCACTGTCTTAAAAAATATATCTTTTAGACTCTAACATCAAGAAGACAAGTAGCTCAACAAGTCACCTGAAGCCTGAGTCACCAAGAAGGAAAAGGTCTTTTTTGGGTTTTTGTTTTTACTGAAGTATAGGTGATTTACA
Organism: Lipotes vexillifer; assembly: GCF_000442215.2. Classification (NCBI taxonomy): domain Eukaryota; kingdom Metazoa; phylum Chordata; class Mammalia; order Artiodactyla; family Lipotidae; genus Lipotes; species Lipotes vexillifer. The sequence goes on from NW_006779738.1 coordinate 588,013, forward strand.
ATGTTATGTTAATTTCTGCTTCAGAGCAAAGTGATTCAGTTATACATACATATACATTCTTTTTTTTTTTTTTTTTTTTTTTTTTTTTTTTTTTTTTTTTTTGCCTCTCACTGTTGTGGCCTCTCCTGTTGCGGAGCGCAGGCTCAGCGGCCATGGCTCATGGGCCCAGCCGCTCCGCGGCATGTGGGATCTTCCCGGACCGGGGCACGAACCCGTGTCCCCTGCATCGGCGGGCAGACTCTCAACCACTGCGCCATCAGGGAAGCCCTACATTCTTTTTTATATTCTTTCCCATTATAGTTTGTCACAGGATATTGAATATAGTTTCCTGTGCTATACAGTAGGACCTTGTTGTTTATCCATCCTATATATTATAGTTTGCATCAAAAAGGTTTTATTATCAATATTATGTCACCAGCAACTAGCAACACACAGAGCAGAGAACGAGAGCAAAAGATCACAAAAGATTTCTTTGAAAGGAAAACCAAGTAAAATCAAGTAAATAAGACATGTCAGAGCTGTGACTGAAGACGAGGCAACATCACTTCCCTTTTGAAGGTCACTTCTCCACCCAGGATGCTCAGTGACCTGCCAGTCAACGTGCCCATTGGGGAAGCCTCCCCCAGAGTGGGCAGCCTCCTTGGGCAGAGGTCCAAAAGGCTTTATCCCACAGGCCAGCACCCATTGTATAAGACCCGTACTTCCTATTAGAGACTAAATACTATACTGTTTAGTAGTTACCATTTCAGGTACCCTGGAGGGGCAGGAGAGGTGTGGGGCGCAGTCTTCCACTTTGACAAACATTAATTAAATACCCACTGTGCACAAGGCATTGTGCTACCATTCAATGAGCATGGGCTACACCAGGCCCTATAGTAAATGCTTCAAATTGCAATATTTAAATAATGTATTGAACATATTACAGCTTTTAAAACATACAATCAATTTAACCCCAACATAAGGCTTAGACTCGTCATTTTTCTAGGCTTTATTGTAGGTCCCCAACATATTTTATCATTTTATTGACTTTTTGAAAAAAGCAAAGAAATTTTTGCTTTAAAACCCAATATTCAAGGCTAAGTGTTGCATTATTATGTATCAATACCTATTGAAACAGGTATACAGGTGGAAAAGACTAAATTCATAGTGATTCAGATGTTATACGGAACCTAAATTTCATCTATGAACCAGAAAAGTCTTCAAAAATCACAAGTGAATTTAAGTTGAAAGCAAGGGGTCCTCATATATACATGATCTTACTGGACTAATATTTTTCATCCCCTATGTTGTCATAGGACTTACACTGAGAATGACAGAACATGTTCTTTCCTTAAATATTTTTAACTTATACTTTCTAAACTTGAAATATTGGCTTATTATGGCACGAGATAACATTTTGACAGTTCCATATTTTTAATTCCTTAAATTTTGTGACCTAACACAATCTTAATAATATAATTACTAGACTATAATGGAACATATTTGGATATTCCTTAAAAAAATAAAAATAGAATTCCCATATGATCCTGCAATCCAACTCCTGGGCATATATCCAGACAAAACTTTAACTCAAAAAGATACATGCACCCCAATATTCATAGCAGCACTATTTACAATAGCCAAGACATGGAAGTAACCTAAATGTCCACTGACAGATGAATGGATAAAGAAGATGTGGTGTATATATATATATATAT
>NW_006779738.1:589730-603397 GCF_000442215.2 Lipotes vexillifer
ATATATATATATATATATATATATATATATACAGTGGAATATTACTCAGTCATAAAAAAAGAATGAAGTAATGCCATTTGCAGCAACATGGAAAACAGACTAGGTTTTGAAGACCAGCAGATATGGGTTTCCTAGTTTTGTAACCCTCGGAAATTGCTATATCCACATCTTTAAAATGGGACTTATACAGGATGTATACGTAAACTATTTAGCTCAGTTAGAGATTATCATACTAAGTGAAGTAAGTCAAAGACAAAAATCATATGATATCACTTATATGTGGAATATTAAAAAATGATACAAATGAACTTATTTACAAAACAGAAATAGACCCACAGACACAGAAAACAAACATGGTTACCAAAGGAGATGGGGGGGGCACGGGGGGAGGGGATAAATTAGGAGGTTGGGATTAACATATACATGCTACTGTATATACAATCGGTAAACAACAAGGACCTACTGCATAGCACAGGGAACTATACTCAGTATCTTATAATAACCTATAATGGAAAAGAATGTGAAAAAGAATATATATGTGTAACTGAATGTGTACTTTGCTGTACACTTGAAACTAACATGACATTGTAAATTAACTACACCTCAATTTTAAAAAATAAAATAAAATGTTACTCCATTAAAATATGAAGCTCTGGCAACATGAGACTGCAAGTAAACAGTATTAACCCCTCAAACTATTTGTTGTTATGAATTAATAGAGAAGCTCTTTAATTATCATGGAATGCACCTGCAGTATCCCAAGAACTGAGCTAAATAGTTTTCATATATATCCTGTATAACCCCCATTTTAAAGATGAGGATATAGTAATTTCCCAGGGTTCCAAAACTAGGAAACCCGTATCTTCTGGTCTTCAAAACCTAGAGGGAAAACACACTCTCCATTTGTGTATGGATGTAATAAAAAGTATTTCAGTATGTTTACAGTGATTACTATAGATCAAAAACGCCCACTTAGGAGGCAAATACAGTCGGCTCTTGGTATCACAGAGAGATTGGTTCCAGAACCCTCCCCCTCCCAGGTACCAAAATCGGCAGATGCTCAAGTCCCTTACAGCCCACACGCCGTATCCACAGGTTCTGCATCCGCAGGTTCTGCATCCGCAGGTTCTGCATCTGCAGGTTCTGCATCCGCAGATCCAAACAACCACGGATCCACCCTGAGTTGGTTGAATCTGCAGATGCAGAACCCTCCAATACAGAAGGGAAACATGGCAACACAAATACATAAAAACTACTCCATATAATTTCAGGAGTACTAGTGAACAGGAATGTTCATTTACAGCATCTTAATTTGTTTTAGAAAAGAAGACTGATAAATGATAAATATATGCCCCTGAAAACCAGAGACAACTATCTAGAGAGTCAAACCAGAGCTAATCAATATTTAAGGGGCTTAGAACTCACAAATACAGTCTTCTGTAATATTCTATAAAACATATACTGGTTTTCCATACAAAATATGCTTCTGACTTGTAGGCTTATGAATTATCAAAAATGATTGTGGGTTTGGAGGTGAGATGAGCCCTGGCTATTTCATTTTCTGGATTTAAAACCTAGTATATTTTCTCTATCAGCCTTTGATTTTCACATGAAAAGGATTTAAAAAGGCAGCAATATGGAAATCCTAAAGGAAAAAGAATGTCAGTGGGAAACGCTATCTGTTCATCTAATCTTGACTTCTAGTTAAATTTTTACAAAATAAATGAGAAAAACCTGGAGGATATTTTAAAACTGAAAATGTTAAATACGCTCAGAGAGGGCAACTGAAAAATAGTAAAGTGTTTATAAGTATAGTATTAAATAATGACTTACAAACACTAGGACCTAAAATGAGGTTAAAGAAAGTGCCGGTGTGAAGAGCTGGCAAGATGGTAACATACTAGAGACGTTAGTTTAGTTTTAGGTAGTCAGTATGTCATACTTTAAGAGTGATGTTCTTTTTTAAGCACTGAATTATAGGTGCCTAGGAAACCAATCAGATCTCAGACACTGAAGGTTGATGAACCAGAGGCACTGTGCTTTACAAGGAGAAAGTATTTCACTCAAATCTTGCCAGTGCTACAGATTTTCCTCCTGGAAAGTTTTCCAAATGATTCTGGGAAGAAAAAAAAATTCTTTTCAAGGTTGCTTTACCCTGGGATTGCTGGCTCAATTTCCAGGCCCAATGAAAGTATAACGAGTGCCAGAACTAAGATGCCAGTCTTGTTTATAGAACAGAATGAACTTAAACCATATATACCCTCACCTTCTCTGAGCTGACTGCATCTGATGTGTGGAACATGCTTCTTGGACCATTTTTTTTCTCCTGCTCAAGAACTGCAAATCCTTGTAAAATTTCTAATGTCAAACTCCTTGGTACACGTGTTTCAAAAGACTTTAAAAGATGCATGTCTGGGGCTTCCCTGGTGGCGCAGTGGTTGAAGAGTCCACCTGCCAATGCAGGAGACACGGGTTCGTGCCCCGGTCCGAGAAGATCCCACATGCCGTGGAGCGGCTGGGCCCGTGAGCCACGGCTGCTGGGCCTGCGCATCCGGAGCCTGTGCTCCGCAACGGGAGAGGCCACAGCAGTGAGAGGCCCGCGGACCGCAAAAAAAAAAAAAAAAAAAAAGATGCATGTCTTTCATCCAGCAATGCTGTTTCTAGGGATGTTTCTTAAGAAAAGAATTTATTACGTTCACGAAGGTGCACATAAAAGGATTTTCCCTGTAGTATTATGTTGAAAAATCGGGACCTCTTAGATGTTCATTAATAATTTTTTAAGTTCATTGACAGATCATAGTTATCGGCAGAATGGAACTTAAGGGGACATTAAAAACACCAAAGGCAGCTCTGTTTGGCCCAGAGCAAAAGTACTAAAAGATTTTAGGTCTCACTTTTCATTTCCTCTTTCCAGCCCCAAGTGTTGGTAGTCTGGCCATCTCCCAACACCTCCCACCCGCTCCCCTTAGGAAGGTGACGAACCTGTTACATCCAGGTTGAAAGCTTGCTTTTTAATAAATCTATAGTATTAAAAAAGAATTTTATAAATCTATAGTATAAGAAAAGAAGTATGGGGGTACTAATCTCCAGATTATAGGATTAAGAGTGAACTTAATTGTTTTCTGCATTGTGTTTAGTATTTCCTGAACTTTTCCCCAAAGAAAATCCTTTGTAAACAACCAAACAAAAAACACTGCAAGAAACAGTCAAAAACAGGACAGATGTCTGCAATTTTTTTAATGCTTAGTCATCTGCCAAACGGATTTAAGATGGCACTGTCATAAAACTGCCAAGTATCTTTGTTGCTCTGTGCAAATCTGACTTCAAATATCTTATTTATCTATTTAATTTCCCTCAACTAATTAACTTCATTTGTTTCCATTATCAATTTTCTCTTAAGTATGTCCCACATAAAAGGTGACACTTTCCTCAGATGGATACCCTACTTATCAACCATCCTCAGGAGTAAAAAATCATGCTAGTTGGAGTGAAATTAAGCGGGGTGAGTCACTAAGAATAATCCTCAAACACACACCGCAATTATTCAGTACACACGGAAAGCACTTTGGCATTCAGGTAAATCAAGCATGGCATTGTTGATGTTTCTTAAAAGTGGGGAAATCATGGTTCAGAGACCTCTCAAATGGATAAATAAACCAAAAAATAAATCCACTGCAATAAAATTATCTCCTGGAAAATAAATGATTCGTTAGTTTGGCTTAAGAACTGATACAATGGTAGAAAAAGTCCTAGACTTGGTATAGGGAAAACCAGATTTTCATCCCAGCTGTACCACTTACTAGCTATGAAAACTCTAGCAAGTCTAAGCTTGCTAGAGTTAATTTTCATCTGAAAATTAACTCTGAAAAAATGTCAGAGGGTTATTCACAGTACAAATGCAAAATTATCAGGCTAAACAGGTTGACTCAAAGAGCATAACCAATTCCTAGCCTCTCTAGCATCACTGCAGAGTAAACTAATTAGCTGTACACATATAGTCAAATACGAGGGCCAGCATGGCCCCAGCTGCCTGAGTCCATGCCATGGGATTGCACTGCACTTGAAATGGGCCATGATGAGCCTAGAACTCAGTGATCTCTGGACCAGATAAAGTTTAAAGTTTCTATGCCCTATTTCCACAGGGAAGAACTGCACAAATGCATCCAGGAATGCCATTCGATAACCTCAGCAGTATCCAAGGCCAAGGCTGAACTCGAACATGGCACTGCATGAGACCCACTCCCTCAGTAGCATGTAGATTTCTCTGTGTGATGAAAACCAACTCAATCAATTCCATTTGCTCTCCCACCATTTTCCAACAGAAATATCCATGACAACACATGAAGGCTGCAACAATAACAGCACCAGAAATTAAGAAAATTAATTACGTAGTTTTCAGTCTCTGAGGAATTATCCCCAACTTTGGCCCAGGTGGTCCTAGTCCTGCCTCACTCAGGCTGGACTGCTGACCCCAGAGCCTGCTTTTGGAGATGGTGGGAGAAGCTTCCTCCATCCGACAGCCCCAGGCAGGCATCAGAACCTCTCCGCACAGACTCTCACAAGACCATCGCACCCAGGAACGCCAACTGTCAGGGGGAACTGAGACTGAGGGAGTTGATGTGCCTTAGGACACGGTATGGTGGAGACAGGGAAAAAACCAGGGAGAAGACCTTCACCAGAGCAGCACAGGAAAATGCTGACTCACCCAAGGTCAACACCCACCAACTCCCACACCCTCCGCTACAGCCGCTCATGCCGGACACCAGAAACCAGCCAGGCTTACACATGTCAATTTGACCTTCAGATCTGAGGGGTGGTTTTAGGAGCGCTTGAGAACAAAGAGAATATTGGTAAACGATGAGCTCTTTTAATTCAAGGATGGGCACACAGGAAAAAATGATACCTAAGACTCTGTGACATGCAATAGAGAATCCCCAACATTTCAGAAGGAAAACATACTATAGCTGGAATATGGGGCAGTCATGGTATTATAAAATCATTTTTACGAAGAGTTTATTGGCACAGAAATGCTAATGATATAAAAAGCAAAGAAAAACAGGACATGCATGACATGAATGATTCCAAACTTATTTTTAAACATGAAAGGAAAGAAGAATATACACATAAATATATAGAAAAGAATAAAATATATTAAATATTAACAGCAGCTTAGCTCTGGGTAGCAGGATTACAAGTAATTTTTATTTTCTTACATTTCTTTATTTCTTTATATTTTCCTACAAGATTTTTCTATATATTACTATTATACTTCTAATAAAAAATATTATAAATTAAGAAAAAGAGAAGTACAATCTTTCTAAAATCCAAGGACATTTCAGGTGTATCACACTCCCCCCTCTGGCATTTTTAATTCACTTGGACTCATATTTCCCAAAGGAAAAAATATATAAGTAGCAAAATTAGAGCATTAGAACAAAGCTTTAATATATGTAAACATATATACATATAGTATATGTAATTGTAAAGAGTTGATCATGGGTCATATAAAAATCTGAGATGATGGCATTTCCAAAATCATGTCCAACAAAATGCTGTGTGTGTGTGTGTCTGTGTGTGTGTGTAGCATCTCAAAAAGCAAGTACTACTCAGCACTTCTAGTCCAACCACTGTATTATTCAAACATTTTTCAAAAGAAATCACATCATGCATGTATCTCAACACATCTTATATTATGTAATAGAATATAGAGTGTGCTTCAACTGAACCAAACACACAAACACCCATACAGAAGGAAATCACACAGCTCCTCATGTTACCATAGACTTGGACATTCAAAGTTGTCACTATTGTAAGCAAACAGTGGAGTCAGCAAACTCCATAACGATGGCACCTGTTTTTGTCACTGGCTCAATGGTCACCAGCGAAAACTTTGAAACCATTAGCTACCTCACACACACTGCAATACAGCAAGACCAAAATCACTGCAAAGATGCAATGATTTCTGTGCACTAGTGCTGCATGCACTAGTGCATATATGCCCTAATGTGTGAGCTTCTGCCCATGACATTCACTGGTCAACCTAACATCAGTTCATCCTGGGTGGTACAGTTGGCGAAGGCCACACGGGTCTCACTTAGAGCAAGTCTGAATCCTTGTATCTTTCTAAAACCTAATACTCCTCAACTATTTTCAAGGATCCTAACGTGAAAAATAAGAAAAAAAATAATATGCTACAATAGATTTGTAATTATGTACAAAGCCGAAAAGGATGGGAATATTTAGAGTGCTGGGATCCTACCAGTGGATAAATGGATTTTTTTTTTTTTCTATAGCTCATCCTAGAAAAATTTTGAAAAGACAGTCACGCAGTTGGGTAAAATAACATAAAATACTTTATAAAAACTACTTTTCCCATAAAAGCTATTCCCACAGAATTCGTCACCACTGGTCTTTCAAATGTTTGACTTCATGCATGAAAATACAATATCCAGGAAAGCATCCAACAGTGGTTTGATGGGTGCTCAAAGGTTTTCTAAATAAACTAATGTGCCTTATTTGTAACAGAAGAAGAATGGACACCACCTAAATAACTCACAACAGGGCCATAATTTCATAAAATAAGGTACCTTACTTGACACAGTGTTATTTAGGATTTAAATTATGGGACAAATGAAACATGACACAATGTTAACTGTAAAGTCAACATATGCAAGTGTCTGTATTATTATTTATATCTACATGGGCTATAATTAAACACACATGCAAAATGTAGTTGATCTATTAGGGTGAAAGGATTGTGAAAAACTTTATCTTTTAAGAAAATATTCATTATGTTGTTTTATAAAGTTGTTCCCATAGTGACTATTTCATTTAGAAGAGTTTCGCACTCACAATATTGCCCTCCTTCTGCCATCCTACCTGCCTTCTCCCTTCTCTACACTTCCCCATCACAGGAGCTAAGAGATCAGAGCAGAGAGAAAACCTTGGAGTAGGAATGACATTCAAAAGATGTAGAAAGCCATCCTCAATATTTCTGAATGAGTACTGTTCAGAACAAGTTTTCAGTTAACAAGTTATGTTTTAAAGAACACAGACTTTTAAAGGAAACTCTGTGTATATTTTGTAAAGGAAATGGACTAGAGGAAAATTTAGATTATACAAAGAGATCCTCAAATCTATTCCCAATATTGAAGACTTTATAAGCAAAACAAGGTGGCAGAACGTTTTGCAAATAGAAGTGAGTGACAAAGATACGAGAGCACACTATCATCAGACACAAAAAATAGATCCATCAGATCACACACGTCTACCTTGACAGAAAATTTATAAGTAAATATAAGATTATGATGATGTTAGGACAAAAATCTTTTCTTACGTAGATGAAATTCACAATTGCCAACAGTACCTTCTAGGTCTTACACTAAGGTTTTTTGTCTGCCCCAACCTTCTCTCTCCAACCTCTCTGTTATCAATATATCTTGCACTGAAGCTCACCCAGAGCTGCCTTTTTTGAGAAAATCCAGCCAAACTGTGATAACCTATCTTTTAGTCATCTGGCAGTTCATGCAACAAATCAACAGATAATGAAGAAATAACTCAGATAGATCCAATGGTGTTTATCACACTAATTCTGAACATAATCTATCTTCCTGTCCATCACCTGACAGATAACGTTAGCACATAACAGGCCTGTCATAAACCCTTCCCACAGTCCAATGCCAGAGTCATCATGCAGCCAAGGGAGGATTTAGACATCAGAGCCTCCAGAGCCTGTCATCCAATGAGAATTTCACGTGGAAAGAAAGCTGGACCTTCCTGTAAACCTCAGTGAGGATAATGGGGAGGGAGGGACCAGGAGGATACTGATAATACCTGTGTGTGGAAAGGGACTTACCTAAGTTATTGTAGAAACTGAACCTATGGACTAATAATTATTTCATTTCTAGTGCATCAGCTTTTAGCAAAAGGACATCCTACCGATGTCTGTTTGCAATTTCCCTCTAGTAGTCAGAAAACCACAAATGAGATTTCACAGCAAGAATCACAAAGCTATTTTTGTCCAAACTGACAAGTGTGCCTCTCATCTGAAGATACAAATCATCGTATCTGTCCAGAACTATTAGGGGAAAAAACAGCTGTCCAGACCAAGTTCTGCCAGTAAAACAAGGACCTCAAAGAGACACTAATAGACTACAAAAGTAAACAGGCGTCCAGTCAGGCTGATTTCTTTCATTTGGTTCCTGGCGACAAACGCAATGACAGACAGAGGTCAAACGTGTCTTGGTCCAGTCGTTTTCAATTCTTGGCTAAAAGAGGCTTATTTTAAAAACACAACTCAAGAAAATGCTGCTCTGATATTTCTTATCATTAAAATTACCATCCTTCCGTAAATGGTATCCTGTAGCATTAAAATCCACATGGGAAGGCCTGGCAAAAGGCACAAAAAGAATCAGAGCTGGAAACCCTACACTGATTACTCTTTCATGATTGACACACTGATAGAGCCAGATTCCTGAATGATTGATATCCCAGCCCCATCACCACATTCCAAACTGCAATTAGTTCAGAAAGTAAAAATTAAAAGAGGTAGTCACAGAACTTTAGCAGTTGATGGGAAAATTGAGGTTCCTTTGAACCAAATTCAGAGAAATAAGGACTCAAAACTATATTAACATATAACAAAATGGACTTGCTGTTTTCTATAGTTTATTTCTGGTTTCTTTTGGAGAGGAGCGGGGGAGGGGAGCAGTTATAAACCCAAAGTATCAACATACTGACAAATATTTAAAATATGCCCCGGAAAGGCAAAAGTAATACCCTAAAAATGTGCAAATTTTCCACTTACTTTCTGATGAAAATCTATTTCTACTTCATTCATAAAGGAACACTGAGAATAGGCGATAATGAATAAAACAGAATAAACCAAAAATAAAGAGGCAGAGTGGAGCTGGACTGCCAGGATTCAAATCCTAGCTCTACCACTCATGAGCTGTTTGACTTTGGGCAAATTAATTAACCTCTCTGTTTTCCTTATCTTTAAAAGAGAGGTGATAATAACAGGCCTATTTCATAGGGTTCCTAAGACCAGTTAAAGGAGCTATCAGTGGCAAAATACTTAATAAAGATACGGAGCAAGTGGTATAGAAATATTTATTACAGTCAACAAAAATCAGCTCATTAACAAAAGTTTCTGGAGTAAATTCAAATTAGCATAATTTTAAATTCAATTATAAATGTAGATATTGATATATCATTGAATTTTTGTTAGAAAACTATTTTATATTGCATTTTCCCCATGCATCGGAGATATCTGCAGACATGAAATTATTTTTCATGATCTACAGAGTTGAGAGAATCCGCAGAATTGTTGCAACCCTATGCTGTTCTGTATTGTTATTTCTCAGTCGAAGAATGTCTTGCCTCTATCACGCAAGTAAAATTTCCTTGAAGACAAAGACCACATCAGATTTTCATTTTATATACTCAGCAGGACCCTGCAAACTAGTACACGTGAAGTTGGCACTCGTGAAGTTAACTGGATTAATCTGACAATTTTTATGGAAAGGACCTGGAATTTAATTAAGTTTATTAAATTCTTAGTGTAAATACAGAAAACTTGGCCAATTTGGTTATACTATAATCCTTCAAGTTGTTGAAAACTTTCTTAGGTCATACATGGACTACCATTTCTCCAGAAAGAAAGAAAAAAGCAAATATATTTCCAAAAATCATTTCTTCTAGTGATTTTCTGAATCTACTTCCAGTTTTCCAAGGTCCTAAAAATTGTGGATTACAAAATATACTGTGAACACGGGTCCATTCCAAAACACCAGGAACAAACAAAACAATCCTCCAAGTTGAAAACCTACTCTTCCCATTTTTCAATACTTCTCAGAGGGAAGCCTATTTAAGAAAACAGATCTGCTCCTTATTTATAAATGCTAAAGAGACAGAAACTAGCACAGAACAAAGAATTCTAACAAAAAGACCCCACCCTCAAAAAAAATGTCAGTGCTATATTCAAACATATTTAATAAATATCATTAAAAATCTAATTCCCGGGAATTCCCTGGCGGTCCAGTGGATAGAACTCCACACTTCCATTGCAGGGGACATGGGTTCAATTCCTGGTCAGGGAACTAAGATCCCGCAAGCCTCGTTGCGCAGCCAAAGAAAAAAAAAGGTATTAAAAAACTCTAATTCCCTTAAAATGCAAGGATTAAACACACCACATTTCATGAAAATGCAGCACTTCAGATGGTAATACATCTGTATAATGACAGAAAAAAGATTAACGTTTTTGTAGACCCAACACATCAACTAGATAGTCCTGTAAGAATAAAATCGAATTCATTACAGATGGGAACAATTGGGTCATTTCATTTGCAGGCAATTTGATGAGAAATGACTCATCTACAGTACTTTCTGGAAACCACTCTATCAAAAACTCTGAAATGTATGGCCATAACCTAGATTTTGTCATTACCTCAAGACAATTCTCTTTTGAAATCGTATACTCTACTTTCTGCGCTGGATCACAACTTTCTTCCTTCTCTTTCCCATTGCCTCGTCACCAAAAATTTGTGCAGGTGTATCAGACCTGTTCCTGACTTCTTTTCCTCCTGTAAGCAGCAATCGCACTCATCCACGACTGATCAAGTCAACTACATCTTAAAACCAACTCCCCCAGTAACTCCACACTTCCCTAACCCTTATGCTACAACCACCTTGCATACTCACATCCTTAGATCAATCTAGCTACTTGAATTCTTGTACTCTACCCCCGAACTCAAGTGATGGAGCATTACTGCATAAAAGTCACAAGACTCAGCTATGTAGTACCACTAGAAATCTAATTTTAATCCTAGCTGAGCACTGTCACTATTCATTTCTCTTCCTATTCCCCCAGCTGCAATTCTAGAAATTCACCACTTCTTCCAGTCCTCTATTCAATCCTTAACAATTGCCATTTCCACAAGATGACATTACCTCCCATCCCCTCATCAACTCCACACATTACCCCCACATTTCCACGTTTACACAAATGTACCTTTCAGAAATTTGCTTGATTTATTATGTTTGCTCATCTTCCTCACTGGGATAAAAATAGTCAAGTCCTTTTCATCTGAAAAAGTCTTTGCCTCAGTACTGTCAGGTGGTTATATAATTAAGGAACATACAAAGAGATTCAGAGACAGAAAACTATGGTTGAGCAATAAACGCAGAAGAGTAATAAAATTCAAGACCAATTAAAAAAAAAACAGAAAAAAACAACTCTTAGCAAAATCAGGATGAATGGGAACTTCCTTAATTTGAGAAAGTATATCAAACATCATAATTAATGCCCAGTTATAACACTTATATGCTAAAAAGAACCTTATGCTAAAAATCTGAGTTTCTGCAATGGGACAAGGAAAAGAAATAAAAGACATGAAGATTACAAAAGACATCACTCACAGACAATATGATTGGCTATAGAATCTTCAGGCAAATTATGTGCATGAGCTCAGCAAAGTGGCTAATATGAGTATACAAAAAATTAATTTACTTCATATACACCAAGAACAAACAGAACACGTAATTTTTGAAAAGATTCCATTTACTACAACAAGAAAAAAAATAAGAAGTACCTAGCACTAAGCAACAAAAGATACCTCCATCTTTCTGAAGAGAATTATAAAACTTCAAATATATACATTAATGCGGAGCAAAATAAATGGAAAGAGATACCATATTCATAGATGGGAAGGCTCAATATTTTAAAGATATCAACTGTCCCCAAAGTGATTCATAAATTCAATGTCATTCTAATTAAAATACCAACAATGTACTTCATACACCTTGATGAGCTAACTCTTAAATCTACATCAAAATCCAAAGTGCCTAAAATAGCTAAGAACATGTTAAAATAAAGACCAAGGTAGAGGACTTATTATCAAAACTTACTGTAAAGCCATAGTTAAGACAATATGAATAATGACACAGAATTTGAACAGACTTGGAAGGACCAAATGAGAACCACAAGTATAATAGAAATTTGAAATATGTCAGAGCTGACATATAAATAATTGGGGTAAAGATGAACAATGATAACTCAGTATTAATTTGGAAAATATAAAATTCCAAGAGAAATTCCAGGTGAATTCAGTAAGTAATTGTGAAAAGCACAACCTAGAAATTCTTAAAAGATGATTCAGGAGAAAAATTTTATGACTTTTAAGATTAAAAAAAAATCTTAATTAAGAGAAAAAGAACACCATCCATAAAAAGAAAAGGCTGAAAATTCTGACTTTATTAAAATCTTAAAATTCTGTGTATCAAAAGGCATCATAATGGTAAAAGGCAAACCAAGACCAGGAGAAAATATTTACCATACAGAAAAATAATACTTATATCTATAGTATAAAATGAACCAAGGAAAACAGCTCAGTGATAAATGGACAGAAAATTTAAATAGGTAAGTCACAGAAGTGAAAACCCAAATGCCCAAAAAATACACAAAAAGTTGTTCAACCTTGCTAATCATCAGGAAAATGCAGTTTGAAATCTTTGTTACATCCTTCAGATTGGCAAAAAAAAAAATTTTTTTTTGTCCTCACAGCACGTAGGATCTTACTTCCCTGACCAGGGATGGGACCCATGCCCCCTGCAGCAGAAGCAAGTGCAGAGTCTTAACCACTGGACCACCAGGGAAGTCTCAATTTTTTTTTAATTAAAAGTCTGATAAATCCCAACTGTGGAGAGTCAGGAACTCATTCACTATAGATGGAAGAATAAATGGCACAATCATTCAGAATTGCAATTTGTCAATAGTTGGAAAAGCTGAAAAAGTACAAGCCCTCAGATTTAGCAATTCCTGCACTAGGTTTACGCCCTAGAGAATCCTGTACATGTCCTCAACGAGACATGAACAGGAATGCTCACCAGAGCAGTGTCTCAAATAGGAAACAAACAAACACCACCACCTGAAAACAGTATAAATACCTAAAGACAGGAACAAATTAATAAACTGTGGTATATGCAATATGCTTACAATGGAATGTTATACAGTGACACATATCAGTGAATCAGTGATCTAGAGAAATCTCAAAACAATGCTGAAGAATTAAAGAATACAAAAATGTATCGCTTTATCATGTTTTAAAACACACAAAAGAATGCTATATATTGCTTATGTATGGATGTATGGATGCAAGGGAAACATGCATGAAAATGATAAACATCAAATTTAACAGAATGATTCTCTCTGGGAAGCAGGGAGGGAGTGGGGCGCCGGAGGGGCACATGGGAAGTTTCAATAACATCTGTACACGTTTTTCTTAATCTGGGTAGTGAGTACTTGAGTGTTTGTTACAATATTCTTCACTCTTTTTTATATGCCTAAAATATTTCATCTTTTAAAAGATGGAGAAATCTGAAGATAGAATATATAGGTGTGTACTTTACAATGGATGCGTTTGATTGTATATAAATTACACCTCAATAGTTATTTTTAAAAAAGGAAGAAAGGGGCTTCTCTGGTGGCGCAGTGGTCGAGAGTGCGCCTGCTGATGCAGGGGACACGGGTTTGTGCCCCGGTCCGGGAAGATCCCACATGCCACGGAGCAGCTGGTCCCGTGTGCCATGGCCGCTGAGCCTGCGCGTCCGGAGCCTGTGCTCCGCAACGGGAGAGGCCATAACAGTGAGAGGCCCGCGTACCGCAAAAA
>NW_006779738.1:603420-631347 GCF_000442215.2 Lipotes vexillifer
AAAAAAAAAAAAAAAAAAAAATGGAAAAAGGTTACAACCTGTGTTTAAGGAATTGCTGTATAGAATTCTGTATAGAATTGCTGTATGGTCCAAATATTTTCAACCCAGCTCCAACCTGTGTTCCTAAAGATGGAGCCTAAGCTAAAAATGAGTGAAATATCTTAAAATAATAAAAACAATAATTTTTTAAAGTAACCAAGAGTTTATTTTAAAGTCTAGAATTATTTTAATAAATTAAATTTTAAATTAGTAATTTTAATAAATTAAACTTGGTAGGTTTACATTTATTAAATTTTATTAACTTGATAATCAAAGAATACTACTTTCTTTGTTTTTAAAGCCAAAGAGAAAGATTTTTCTCCATTTAGACAAGTTCCAGTCTCCAAATCACAAACATTCTATCCTGCATGACCACATATCATGGTTTCACTGAAAGACTATTGGATTAGAAAGAGAAGACTTTGGTTCTAAACTACCTAGCTAGTAGAATTTTGTAGAAAATCTAATAAGAAAATGTATATGACAATATTTTAAAAGGCATAAGGTATATCACTAAAGATATAAGGAGATAATATTATTACTATCATAAAGCCAGATAAGTATGTTTCCATGTGTTATTATTCTACCCAGGTTATCCAACTAAAAAAAATTTTGTTTTCATTTGTCCTTGTCTCAATCAATATATTTAATACAGTTAAAATGCAAGTAAAAATAATTTATTAGAACATTAAAAGCCTACCAAAAGTAGGTTTCACTAAGTATTCTTAGATCATAACATATTCAGTTGTTTCTTAAGCTGCCATTTATTTAACACTTGTAATTGATGATTTCTTAGTTTATCCTGACCTTTGCTTATGAGAAAGGAAAGCACTGCTCTGATGTCCTTGAAAAGTTAGCCTTGGGATTGGAAAAGAAATGAACACATTCCTTTAGGTACCCAATGCTTTAAACAACCTGCCAGACAAGAGGCACTAGTAGACAATTAGCTATCTGAAGACTGAAATTATAAAGAACTTTCCCCAAAGAATTGTTTTTGTTTCTTCATTAATATTCACAATTCAATAATGAGAAGCAGAGTTAACATGTGATGACTGTTCACAACTTTTGGGATATTATGCGAAGCCCTTCGCATGTATTAGCTCATTTATTCCTCACATCCACACAATGAAGTGGGAAATATTATGTCCTTTCACAGGTGAGGAAACAGGCATAAAGAGGTCAAATAGCTAACTGAAGATTATATAATTACTAATAGTAAATTTGGAACCAGAATACAGGTCCGTCCGGAACCGCACCTGTTATTTTTAACCACTATTCCACAGTGCCTCAGTATATAAATACAAATGTATAAGAGGCAGAATAGAGTGCACTCCCCAGTTAATGTCAAGATTGAAGGAGACATCGAATTCTAATACTGGTTCTTTCTAAGTGTCAGAATGTCGAGTGATCTAATTTTTATTTTAAGTTAATTTTAATCATTGAAGTTTTAAATTTAGTTTTCTGTATTTTCCAAAATTTATACAATGGAGCATGTTCAACTTTTATAGTAAAAGTATTGGAAAAATAACAAGAAAATATGTTTATATGCATGAACTTAAGAGCTTGAGTAATAACTTAAAAGAGTTCAAAGAGTTTGGAGAAATTTTAAAATATCTATTCACGGATCAGATTCATTTCACACGTGCGGGATAACGTGATAGGTGCCAGGCTCTGCGTGAGGCACCTACCTTCGCAAACACCTGTACCTATGAAGAAACTGGGGTTCAGAGGATTCTCAGAGGAAGCAGGATTCCAGCCCTGTGCTCCTCGGCTGCCTCCAATTATAACAAGGAAAGCTTCAAATGGGGACAACATGATGATTAGAAACCAGCAGCTTCAAACTCCTGGCTCTCCTAGTCAGGCTCAAGGAGTAGCAGAGATTCTGTCTCATCATTCTCTCCAACAACTTCGTTCTGTGGGCCCTGCTCACTCTCTCTAATTCTGTATACAAGATGAGTGCGGGCAGCCTCTGGGTCAGGGTCAGAGTCTACATGAATGGTCAGGATTCATTTCCTTAACTCTCCACCCTCAGCACCTGTCTGCCCAATGTCATGGGCCCCGCCGGTATGCTGCTGTTTCAGCCAACCATCCCTTCTTCTCCAGGACTTGCCATCAACTCTAGATGCTTCCAGACTTCTCCCTCCTGCACAGTCATCTCAGGGAATGGCCCACGGGCACCTTGAGGGCTATGTCTCATTCACGTAGAGTACATAGTGAGGTTCAAAGGGCTTATGAATCATTATTTCATTAACATCTTGACTTTGTGCCTGACAACCGTCATTGCTGCCAAACCTTTTTTCTTCTCTGGATTTCTATTCCAGGTCCCTCTCAGCCTGCCCTATCAGTGTCCAGGATAAGAAAGGGAAATCAGCAGATGCAAGAAACCATGAAGTCATATCTGTATGCTGCCAGCAACTCCATCAAGGGCAAGAGAAGAAGAAACTAAATGCACTTATGCAAAGGATACATCTAAGAATGCAGAAGAAAGACACTTCCAGGCAAAATTTCTTTTCAAGTGCTCCGAACCACGGCAAGTGCTCAGAGACATTAAAAGGATTCTGCTTGCTCAAAGTTTCGGAGAAAAAAAAGAGAAGTTAAAGATGGAACGACAGTTATGAAACAATGTTTGGCTCAAGAGAAAGACAGTCTTCTCTTCATTAGAGTTTTTTTTATTAAACTACTAGAGATGCAGTGAGGGAAAAAAAGTGACAGAGGTAATAAATACATCTTCTTGAATGTGGTCAAAGTCTTAACGTCTATGATTTTGTTTTACAGTGTTTTATATTTGTGCCTTTTTAAAAGTACTTGTCACTTTTGACATTAGCAGAAAACACGCATTTCATTTCCTCAAAGTTTTCAGAGTTTCTGGAAAATAAGAAATCTGAATTACGTAAAAATAAGTACCGAATACATCAGCAATTTACAACAGCTTCTCCCCTGAAGAGCAATATTCAGTATCTAGCGCTGAAGGAAGTGAGGCTGCTTGATCTGTGGAGGGCAATGAATTCCCCCAGGATTAATCATTTTAATCGATTAACATCATCACTGTCCCAAGTTACAAGACGTCATTCAAAAATGTGCAAGATCTTTTTCAAAGGCAGAGGAAGGTAAATTATCAGAGAAACTCCAAAAAGGTATCATCTTACCCACAGATGTTTGGATTTGGGAGAATACTGAACAATGTCTGCTTCATCTATGTCATTAGGTTTGGGTTCTAAATAACACCAAATAACTTAAGTATTGTACATATATAGTATCTATACTACTATCACAGCTAATGTATATTTGATGACAGTTTGTTCCGTTTTTTTTATTCTTCCTTTTATATTGGAGTACAGTTGATTTTCAATGTTGTGTTAGTTTCAGGTGTACAGCAAAGTGATTCAGTTATATATATACATATGTCTATTCTTTTTCAGATTCTTTTCCCGTAAAGGTTATTGCAGAGTACTGCATAGAGGTCCCTGTGCTATACAGTAGGTCCTTGTTGATTATGTATTTTATGTACAGTAGTGTGTATATATTAATCCCAACGTCGTAATTTATCCCTCCTCCCCTTTGATAACCATAAGTTTGTTTTCGAAATCTGTGCATCTGCTTCTGTTTTGTACAGTTACTCTTAACTTGAAAAAGTACATTTAAGTAGAGCAAAATAAAAAATCAAGAAAACCAGCTTTTGGTAAGTTATACTTAACGTACTTTACATGGTTCTGTTCTAGCTGAAAATAACTGCCCTCCGCCTTCCTCCCTCTCTTGAATTTTCAGATGCTTAGTGTCTCCCATGATCTTTTGACTCCTGTGTAAAGCACCGTCCAAAGGCTAATTAATTGGCTGAGCAGTTGAATGTGCAGCTTCTGTTACATAAGTTGAGTTCACAGAATTTGGAATGACTAATCAGTGTATTAAATGCCATCTGAAATGATTTTGTTCAGTCGAGTCTTGGCTCTGTCCCCCAGAGCCACCAGGCCTTGGACAAGTCACCCCATCCCTGCGAGTTTAGTCTCCTGGAACTGAACATTCTACAGAAACTCCTACCCCAACTATGTCACTGTGGTTTTGGGATGAGGGTCTGGAAGAAATTCGAAAAGGTATGGTCATGGGTAAATCAGGGACTTGCATACACCAAACCCACTTAGTCTTACTGAAGGCACCTGACCTAAAAATGGAGCAGATATTACCCAGTAAGTAATAATCACAAGGGCAGCAACAACAGACAACTCCTATCACCCACTTCTTCCTTTGGGAAAAAATTTCTATCAGTCATTTGATATTTTAAATAGTCATTTGAGAGTTTTTCACATACCACTGACATTTGTCAGCAAGAATAATAAATGCTCCCTGTTTGTATCATTAAATCAGATCAAAAGTGGTTAAAATCGTCTTTTCATCTTATAGAGCTAGAGATTACTTGCCTACCGACTGCATTGCGTGGTTTGATTGCGCTGCTCTTTTATCTGGCCTCGATCAGAACACAAACTTGGCAACACAAGCCACAATGCAGCAAAAGAAATGTTGTTTTATAGCCAACAGCTCACTTTTCTTGTTAAAAATGGCGAACAGTTTTGTCTGATAAAATCTAAAGCAGTCAAGATTCAATGCAAGCCCTGTCAAAATCCCAGTGGTATTCTTTGCAGAAAGAGAAAAATCCTAAAATTCATACAGAATCTCAAGGGACCTTGAATAGCCAAAACAATTCTGAAAAAGAAGAACAAAGTTGGAGGCCTTACATTTCCTGATTTCAAAACATACCACAATGCAAAAGTCATAAAGACTGTGTGATACTGCCATAAAGACAGATATACAGATTGATTAAACAGAACAGAGTCCAGAAAGAAACCTTTGGGTATACGGTCAAATGATTTGCAACAAGAGTGTTAAAAGAGTACACAATGGGAAAAAGACAGTCTCTTCAACAAATCCTGTTGGAAAGACTGGATATCCACATGCAAAAGAACAAAGCTGGACCTCTACCTTACACCATATACAAAATTAACTACAAATAGCTACAAAATAATACATATGAATTTACATACAAGACAGGAAGAGACTCACAGACATAGAAAATGATCTTCTGGTTACCAAAGGGGAGGGACAAATCAGGAGTACAGGAGTAAGAGATACAACTACTCTACATAAAAAAGATAAGCAACAGGATTTACTGTATACCACAGGGAATTATATCCAACACCTTTTAATAACATATAATGGAATATAATTTGCCAAAAATAAAAACAGAATCACTATGCTATACACCTGAAACTAATGCAATACTGTAAATCAAATATACTTCAATTAAAATTTTTTTTAATAAATACATAAACTAAAATGGATTAAAGACCTAAACCTAAGACCTAAAACTAAAAAAATCCTAGAGGAAAACACAGGATGTAAGTTTCAGCACACTGGATCTGGCAATGAGTTCTTGGATATGTCATCAAAAGCACAGGCAACAAAAGAAAAAATAACAATAAATTGGACTATATCAAACTTAAAAACTTCTATACATCAAAGGAAACAATCAATAGAGTGGAAAGGCAACCTATATAATGGGATAAAATATTTGTAAATAATATATTGGTTAAGGGGGTAGTATCCAGAATATGTAAGGAATTTCTACAACTCAACAACATTAAAAAAAATTTATAATAGGCAAAGGACTTAAATAAACAATTCTCCAAAGAAGATATACAAATGGTCAGCAGGCATATAAGAAGATGCTCAGCATCACTAATTGCAAAAGAAATACAAATCAAAACCACAATGAGATACCACATCACACTGCTTAGGATGGCCGTTAACAAAAGAACATAAAATAACAGATGTTGGCAAGGATGCGGAGAAATTAGAACCTTTGTGCGCTGTTGGTAGGAATGTGAAATGGTGCAGCCATTATGGAAAAAATCATATGTGAGTTCCTCAGAAATTTAAAAATAGAATTACTATATGATCTAGCAATCCCCCCTCTAGGCATTTATCCAAAAGAATTCAAAGCAGGATCTTGAAGAGATACTTGCACACCTATGTTCATTGCAGCACTGTTCACACTAGAAGAGGTGGAAGCAACCCAAATGTCCACCAAAACATGAACAGATAAAGAAAATGTGATGTATACATACAGTGGAATATTAACGCAGCCTTAAAAAAGTAAATCCTGTCACATGATACAACATAGGTAAGCCTGGAAGACATTATGCTAAGCAAAATAAGCCAGTCACAAGAGGGTAAATACTATGTGATTCCATCATATACCTAATGTCATCAAAATTATAAAAACTGAAATGTGGTTGCCAAGGCAGGGAGGAGGTGAAGGAATTCATTTTTAATGGGTATAGCGTTTCAGTTCCACAAGATGAAAAAGTCCTGGAGATTTGTTACGACAATGTAATGATACTGAACACTAGTGAACTGTATACTTAAAAATGATGAAGATGGAATTTTAATGTTATATGTTTATTGCCATAATTAAAAAATGAAAAAAAAAAACAAGATGCAAAACAAAAACTCTGTTAAAAAATCTGAGGCAGTTGATATTGAGACTACAAAATAACATTGAACACTAGACTCCACAGATAAAGTCACCTAAGAATAAATTTTAAATGGCATAATGGTAGGTGCTAACACTTAGTGAGCATATATACCAGGTGCCGGGCTAGGAGCTTTACATGTATTTTCTGATATAATAATCCCAACAGTGTTAGATGAGAATTACTGTCTCCATTTCATACAAAATACTGAGGCTTAGAGAGGTCACATTCTGATAAGAATCACATGACTCCCAGCCTGTCCTGCTGAGTGCTGTGCTGTATGTCACATGACCTAATAATACTGTCCCTGAACACTCACCTAGACCAGAGAATAAAACCCATGAAGGATGCCATTTTTTCCTAATTAAACAGAAATGAACAGACAAAAAAGCAATGCTGAGCTTTAGAAAACTGAAGCATGGTGCCCCCCTGTGGATTTCCCATTTTTATTACAGAGAGAGCTTACAATACCTACCCCAGATGAGGAGTCTCTCACTCTTATCCTTCCTTTTGTTTTCTTTTTTTAAAATGTTTATTTTATACTGGAGTATAGCTCATTAACAATGTTGTGTTAGTTTCAGGTGTACAGCAAAGTGATTCAGTTATATACATGTATCCTTTTTCGAATTCTTTTCGCATTTAAGTTATTACAGAATATTGAGCAGAGTTCCCTGTGCTATACAGTAGGTCCTTATTGGTTACCTATTTTAAATACAGTAGTGCATACATGTCACTCCCAAACTCCCAAGCTATTCCTCTCTCCCACCCTTCCTCCCCCTCCCACCGTGGTTCCTTCTCTAAGTCTGTGAGTCTGTTTCTGTTTTGTAAATAAGTTCATTTGTATCACTGTTGACCTAAACTTCTAAATAAATGACAGAAAACCATCTTTGTGGAAATATATTTACAGCAGAAGCATACTCATTCAGCAACCTTGCACAGACACATCACAGCAGGTATATATCATGACATTCCTTCACCAGAACAGCAGTCAGTGGGCCCTGATCAATTTCAGCTCTCTCATCTCAAACTAGCTGCTTAAGGACTGGGGACCCTGAGACCTGGCTGGTGCTGCTGGCTCAGCCACATGGCTTTAGTGATCTGGGCAAAGAGAATAAGTTAAATCCAAGTATGAGAAGAAAAGATCCTTTAGAAGTACGCATAACATGACAGACAGAAAAGAGCTTTAAGATTTTTCATGGACAGAACCACTAAAAAGCAAATTGCAACTGAAAACTCAAAAATTTAAGAAATCCAAGCCTTCACAGATACAGTTTGGGGAGGACCTTGGGTTCTTAAAATAATCCCCCAAATCTGTCAGTCCATACAAGATTCTGCAATTCTGATGTCTGCCTTGAGCCAAGAGAGCAATTTCATAATGAAAGTCTATGACATTCTCATCACTGCATTTCTATTACAACTCTAATCTGAATTGGGGGGTGGGGCTCTGAAGGGTCCCGTCGATTGACTCTGTGAACTTAGCACAGAGCCAGGCTTCGGCAAGGCTGCAGTGAGCTCTAGCTCTGGCTTTTGGAGGTGGTGGAAAGCTGATGTCCTTTCCCCGGGTTACCCTCACTGGTCGGTGCAGGCCCCAGAGCTACCCAAAATGCTGCAGTAGCATAGACGCAGCTACCAGAGCCAGGCTCTCTGGGGGCCTCGAGATGCTGGCGGGGGCCTCAAGATGCTGGCTGTGTCCTCTGCAGCCTATGAGTTCTGCAGTCATTTGACACAAATATGTCCAGAGTCTGAAAACTTACTGCAGGTTTTGGTGACACGCATAACCACAGGGAAAAGTGAACAGTTACTTTTTTTTTTTTTTAAGGGTTTTCACTCTGTTTTCAACAGCAAATCAAGACGATGCGATTTCTGGGGACATATGGGAAAGGACACAGTGACGCAAGTGGATCTTATTCTGTTTCTGTTGTTCCACTGGAGGAAACGCCCAGAATAATCATCCAGAATTTAGCCTTCAATTTGGTAATCAAAGTTGAAATCAGACAACTGTAAATCAAACTATCTAACCAAACACTGGGGATCATTGTCACCTTCCAAGTCAAAAAATCAAAACAACGTCAATATTCAGAGCCATGTGCTTCATGTGATCCAGTTAAACTGAAATCAACACCACTGCAACAGTCTGACAGTGGGATCCAGATTTCCCCTCATATATATACTAAGGATCTCATAGGACCATGTATTTGTTTTTACATATGTAATCGTATGTTATAAAAGAGGCAAACATAACCATAATGCTTGCATTAAAATAGTTCTAAACGTACTACCCGAGCTAATAGGGAGACTCTGCCACAGGTCGTAATTATGTCTGGAAACTACATACAGAGAAATGTAACAGACAGAAAAATATTTTTCTACTTCACAACAATAAAGTCCTATAAGACAAGAGTCCTCTCTCATGACACGGGATGCATCATTTACCCACAAGAGGGCTTTGGATTACCAGGGGGAAAGCAGCTCCCAGGTTACAGACCTATGAGGTTCTGGAGAATAGCCCTCAGACCCCCTGGAACCTAAGAAATCAAAGACCGGAGACCCAGAAATAGATTCGTGTCAGGACAATCCTGGCAACGAAACCTTTCGTGTCAGGACAATCCTGGCAATGAAACCTTTTGGCCAGGCACCGAAGGAGCAAGCACTGTTGTTTTCCAAGCTGTTCAAACTTCAGGTGAACTGAAGACTGCATGACACAGCTGCCAGAAGCTCTGCTGCAACTGACTGTGATGCACAGAGCAGCAAAAGAAGAGCCAGATGCTGATGCTTCCTTAGTCTCCTTGGTGTCACGTGTTATCTACAGAAGTCTAACTGTTCCCAAAAGACGAATCTTGTGACCACTGCCTGAGAATGTCCACTCACTTTATCCTAAGTATACACAGCCACAGACCATCATTCACCTTCCCAAATGGACCGTGAGTTATGGAGGCAGGTAACTGTGTCTTCCGCGTGGCTGCATCCCCAGTGCACACAGTAAGTACTCAGGGGTGTGCTGTTTGTTACTGGACTGAGAGAGAGTCTGAGACACTTCTTTTGAATCCAAGGGGTGCCAATCTAAAGACGAACCACAGGTGAAGGAGCTGGTGAAAGGGGATCTGTGGAGTAAAGGAGTGCTCCAAGGAAAGATAACAAGCTCTGCTTTAGATAGAAGGAGCATGTCTTAGTCCATTCAGGCCGCTATAACAAAGTACCACAGACTGAGTGGCTTGTAAACAACAGACATTTATTTCTTATGGTTCTAAAGGCTGCAAGTCCAAGGTCAGGTGACAGCATAGTTGGGTTCTGATGAGAACCCTCTTCAGGTCACAGACTGCTGAGTTCTCACTGTACCCTCACATGGCAGACAACAGAGGGAGCTCTCCAGAGCCTCTTTTATAAGGGCACTAATCCCATTCATGAGGGCTCCACCCTCATGACCTAGTCACCTCCTAACACCATCACCTTAGGGATAAGGTTTCAACACATGAATTTTGAGGAGGACACATTCAGTCCATAACAGGGCACAAAACCTAACTAAAGTAAATTTGGAGAAACACGCTGAAATTGAAATATGTTATGCCAACTATACCTGTAGAGTAGTGATGGTCAGGACTTTTTTGTATAACGACTTTTTCAGATGGGAATACAGTATGTTCTGTATACTTTTAAGCAAAAAATTTTAAAAATAAAAAGCTACAAAGAAATGTATGATTCTGGAAAAATAGCAGTACCATATGATAAATAATAATGCACAAAAACAAGACTGTGAACATCAGAGATCACTTAGAGACAACCATTGTACCCCAATGGCACTTCAGTAATAGCTGAAGTCAATGATTATCTAATTTTTAAATAAAAGCGGACAACAGAAGTATTATTTTCGTCAAAGACTATTCTGCAATTACGCCTATAATTTAACAGAAAATAAATTATGTAAGCCTCTGGGGGAGAAAAAAATACATCCTTGATGAAATTAATGGTTCCTGGAAAGTTGTTCTTTTCTTGTAAATTGTATACCATAATTTGAGAAAACTTGCATCATCTCGAGCAGATAAAGCTGAGTCGGCATTTTTCCATCTCATAACTGAAAGAAAGAACAGGAGCCTCGTGCCCTCCCAAGACTGCAGCAAGATGAAGCAGCCTTCAGTCCTCACTCCAGCCCCGCCTGCTCCTTTGCACCCAATACCCTTCTTCACAGCCATGGAGGCTTGGAACACAGGCTTTCTGGGGTAGGCAGGATGCCTGCAGAGGCCCCACGCACTGTGCCAGGCCAGGGTGCTGCCGCCTCCCTGGCGGCCCACCATGCCTCACCCAGCACACCCCCTTCAAGGTTCCACATCGTCACTAGGACAGGCACCCCCAGAAAGGGAAAGTGACCCAGGCAGCTTCCTAAAGCAACAAATTATGTGGAAAGGATTGTGTCGTAAGCCCTGATCCATTTAACGGCACAGGCCTACAGTGTTTTAGAACCTCCTTCCCTTAAGTACCTGGGGTTGCGCAGTTCTAGTCGCTGACTCACCCAGAAAACTGACATGCCGCATGAAGCTTTGCCTTCAGTTGTCAGATAAACTCAAAGGAATCACAGTACCAGCTGCCCTCTTTTACAGAGAAAAGCCGTCCCTTCTCTCCCACCCCTGTCCCATGTCACTTGTATTTTAGCAAAGGGAACAAAGCATGAGACATAATACTGGATCTGAGTTCGGGAAGGGCACTGAAAGGTCACCCAGTCCATCCCCCGTCTGTCCATCAGCCCTAATCTCAACTGTAACATTTTACTTTTTTTCTAAGGTTACCTGAACAGTGTCTCCTCAGCTCGTTTCTATGTATAGTCCTTACCTGCACTCTCTGGAAATTCTTTCTCCTCATCTGAATATGTCATATTAACATTTAAATACGTGTTCCTTCATTAAGTACTCAGTGACTTCCTCACACACCGCTCCCCCCCACCGCCCCCCATCCCCGGTCTTCCCTAAAACTGCTATCAAAAGGTCATCAATGGCCTCCCAACTGGCAAATCCAAAGGGCTATTTGTAGTTCTCAACCCAGCAGGCTTCAATTGGGCCTGCTGGTCGCCACCATTTTAATAAACCAAGTGTAAATATGCCTTCCTCTAAATTCTTCTTTCCTGGTTCTAGTGTTTTTCTTCTAACTTACCTTTTCCAGACCTTTTTCACAGGTTCTCTTCCTCCATGTAACTTTTAACTACGGCTTGTCTAGGATTTCACTAACAAATAGAGCAGATGTATGCAAAGTAGATTCTGCATGCAAAGGGTTAAGAAAATGGGATGATACATTTTTGAAAAAGAGAAGGCTTTTGTGGGCTTCCCTGGTGGCGCAGTGGTTGAGAGTCCGCCTGCCGATGCAGGGGACACGGGTTCGTGCCCCGGTCCGGGAAGATCCCACATGCCGCGGAGCAGCTGGGCCCATGAGCCATGGCTGCTGAGCCTGCGCGTCCGGAGCCTGTGCTCCGCAACGGGAGAGGCCACAACAGTGAGAGGCCCGCGCACCACAAAAAAAAAAAAAAAAAGAGAGAGAAGGCTTTTGTGATTTATAACTTGTTCAAATCTGTAATTCCTGTAATAGCCAACTTGTTATGTAGTGATTGATTCAGGACCAAAGTCAGGATTTTTCCGTCAAAGAACAGCCACTTGCCATTGCCTGAATCAATGCACAGTAAATTGAATTGCAGTCTGGTTGACCCACTAATGTTTTTCACTTATCATGCTATACCAGAGTTATCAGCTTTCATGGTTGCTTCCTCAGATAAGCAGCGTATTATAAAAGATAAAGATGAGGTAATTCCTTATAAATTCCACCGTATCAGGCCCCTATTTAGAATCCCTTGATGTAGTATTACTGGATTTGGAATAAAATCTACCCTCCTTATGCTCCTCTGGAATGCCTAAATGTTCTGCTCCTTCCTACTTTTAAAATCTTCCTGGCCTTCTTTGTGGGTCCCTCAAATATACTGCCCTGAATCCAAACTCTGAAAACAAAAAAAAAATAGATTTTTTTATAATTCTGTATGTTCACACCACGTAATAATATAATCAAATCACCAAATAATATATATATACACATTATAGTAGGTGATATTATTTTTATAAAGTTCAAAAGTAAAAAACTCTAAAAATATATTGTTTAGAAGTATATTTGTGATTCTTCTAGTAAAAATAAAGGAAAGCAAGAGAATGAAAAAATAAGACCAAGATAGTGGCAGTTTCCAGGGAAGGGAGGTGAGCCCTGGAATGGTATCAGGAAGAACAGGGAGCTTCCTTTTATGTTTAAGCCACATGACCTACATGTATACAGCATGCGTTCTTCTGTCTGTACCAATTGTTTCATAATTCAAAAAGAAATTGAAGACCAAGTTTGCAGTTCCAGGCCACAGCTGCCTGCAACCGAACTACAACTTACCATGTACCAGGTCTGGTGACAAGAAGCCACTGCTCTTTGCTGGCAAGATCCTGACTCTAGTCCTTCTGAATCAACAGCTATATAACAAGTCAGCTGTTACACCACTAATCCTTCTCTTTTTGAAAACTGTATCATCCACTTTCTTAAGCCTTTGCATACAGAACCTAGTTTGCAACCGTTCAGCATGTATACAAGACCTGAATTATCTTAAGCAGCCATCGTGCAGTGGTGGTTTTTCTAGGACACTGAGGCTGGTTTGATACCCTTTGATACCACACTGTCTCTAGTTGAGGTAAACCAGAGCCAACTATGCAAACAGAAGTCTCAGCAGGCCCAGCTGTGCCACAGCATCTAAACCAAATCACTGACACATCCTGCGCAGCTCGGACATCCCCGGTGAGGGATGCTTGGATGTGAAAGAGTCCTCTGGAGCTCCCCGCCTGAGTTCAAATATTGCCTCCACCACCCATCAACAAGCTTGACCGGGAGTAAAGGACTTAACGTGGGAATAATCATTGGATCCTCTCTCTTGCACTACTGTGAGCATTAGATGAGATAATTCATGAAAGCACCTAGAGCAGGAGCTCAATCTACTCAGTGAGGGTCAGCAATAATAATAATTATTACTGTTATTGCTGTTGTTGTATTTATTATAATCATCATCATCTGAGATGACAGATGATGATGATGATCTGAGCTGACCAGAAAGACAAAGCAGAAAAATAGGACTTACGCTAAAAGATCAAAAGTTGGGAAAGTAAGTCTCAGAAGACATAAAGTCAAACTGTGTATTAGAAACAAAGGGGCCACAAGGTCAGTTACCAGACAGCAATCAAAAGAGAAACCAAGGTCCAAAAGAGAGAAAAATGCGAAACGCAGGCCACAAAGAGCAGCTCAGGGAGGGAGAACAGACGAGGGCTATAAGAGCTTGGGGTGGGCAGCCTGGAATCCTCCACTGTCAGTCATCACCTGCCCTGTTCTCACGCCCTTTCCCCTCCTCTCAGCCTCCTAAGAGTCTTGCTTTCTAGACCAGGGGACTGAAATGCAGCATTCACTTACCAGGCCATCATCCAAGGCTCTATCTCCCAACCAGCCTCCACCACTGGGGATCTTGAGCTGCCCTTAGCATCTCACGGTGGCCCATCGTGGATGACAAAGATGCCGTTCAGTAGGCTAGATCCCCTATCAACAGACCACCCAGAATCAAAGTCTTATCGCTTAACAGTGTCACAGACCTGAAATGTGGTCAGAAAGCCAGGGCCACTCTGGCATCTTGTCCTGTCCTCCTGTTCACAAAGGGCACGCTCATCCTCTTGGTCAGTCAAGCAGAATTCAGTCCCAGGATGGAGCTCCACGAGGATAATGGGAAGCACGAGACCCAGACTGAATGGGAAGGGCTGCCCTACCTCTGCGTGCCTCCCTCTATGCCCAGCCCCAGAGCCCAGCTGACAGGGCACAGTGGCTGGGGCAACTGGTGTGAGTGGGAAGCATGGGGGCTCTGAACACAGATGGGCGTGGAGCCCTGATCAGACACCTGGGAGCCGTGTGACCTCCGCTGAGTTACCTCCCCCTCGAGTCAGTTTCCTCAGCTATAGGACAAGAGGAATAATCCTATCGCCGAGATGTTAGAAGTTAACTGAAATCACATGACAAAGAGTTTAATAGTTAGAATCCGTAAGTTCTGATAAATAGTGGCTCTTCCTCTCTGCTTCCTCCTCCCCTCTTCTGCAGGACCACTGCAAGTCTGAAGGCATGCCTAGCCTCCTAAATTTAGAGAATTTCCTGGAAGATTACAAAGAGACTCTAACACCAGCATCTAACTTTATTGCTAAATCTTCAAACTTGACTATAAAAAATACAATGAGAAAGACTGGGTTAAATACAATGTGATTAACCTCATCAGCGGTTAGTTGTTTTAGTGAATCTACCTGAAACACTTCAGAGGATGGGTGAAAGCAATGCAAAAATCCCAGTACTATTTCTGTTCCTCTGTGACCTGCCATATGGCAGAGATAACACTTGCTCATCAGGACACTCTTGAAGAAAAGCAAGGGTTGCCCTAAAAGATATCATACACCACAATAGCTATTGTAACTCAGGCAGGATGGTGTTAGCACAGGAAAAGAGAACCTTAACGGAATAGAGAGGTCAGAAACACTCAGGGGACAAAGGTGGCAATGAGCAAAAATGGTCTAATTCAATAAACAGCACTACGGCAATAACATAATACATATGGAAAAATAATATTAGATATCTACCTCACACCATAGAGTACACACTAATAAAACTGATGGTTATTAAGGACCTAAAGGTTGAAAGTAAAACTTTGAAATTCTGAGAAGAAAATTTTTTTTGGAAACTCTATAACCTTGGAGGAGGGAAGGATTTCTGAAACCAAACACAGAAAAGTCCTAACTAGGGCTTCCCTGGTGGTGCAGTGGTTGAGAGTCCGCCTGCCGATGCAGGGGACACGGGTTTGTGCCCCGGTCCGGAAAGATCCCACATGCCGCGGAGCGGCTGGGCCTGTGAGCCATGGCCGCTGAGCCTGCGCGTCCGGAGCCTGTGCTCCACAGCGGGAGAGGTCACAACAGTGAGAGGCCCGTGTACCTCAAAAAAAAAAAAAAAGTCCTAACTATAAAGAAAAATAATACACAAATTCTCCTACTATAAGAACTAAGAATGCCTGTTTACCATAGAGCTTTATAAGGAGTGTGAAAAAGACAAGCCAATAATTGAAAGAAGAAAGATGTTCGCAGCACATCATGGACAAAGAAGCAGCATCTTGAAAATACAAAGAAAATAAGAAAAATGACAACTGAATAGACAAAGTATTTCCAGAAAAAGAAAGATAAATAGCCAATAACCATATGAAAAGATATATGAGCACATCAGGAATCAGAGAAATACTAATTAAAACCACGGTGAGATTTTATTTTACAACCCTAACTGGCAAAAATTAATGTCTGACAGTATCAAGTATGGCAAGGACGTTGAACATGCAGAATTCTTACATTTCTATGGTGCGACTACATGTCATAAAACTCTTGAAAACAATCTGGCTCTGTCATATAATATAATGTACATTTGTTACCCTGGAATACATATTTTTCCCACGTATAAACATTATATATATTTCTTTGAAAACTCTGGAAAACAATTTGGCATTATATTGTGAACTTAAACATGCCCATACCCTACAACCCAGTAATTTCCCTTCTAGGTGTAAACCCTAAAAACTTCTTGCACCTGTACATCAGAAGACATATACAGGATGGTTTGTAGCAGCTATAGTTAAAAAAAAAAAAAAAAAAAAAAGAAGCAATCCAATCACCATCAGCAAGTAGTGTGTATAAATAAATTGTGATACATATATATATGTGTGTATGAAATGGAATACTATATACACTTGTGAAAATAACTGATCTGTAGCTACAAGCATCAATGTGGATCAATCAGAAACATAATGTTAAGTGAAAACAGCAAGTTGCAATAGATTACACTTATAGCATGTGAAATCATTTTTAAATTTCAAAAACAAGCAAGTAAGTCATATGTGGCTTTTAAAAACAGGAAAGCAAGAGAACAAGAACCAAAGTCAAGACAGAGATTATTGACTACGAACTAGTGTAACAGAGACGAACAAATCTGACTCCATATTAGATCTTTCTTTTACTTTAACCTTTCTATTCTATTACTTTTGCTACAAGTTAATAATGTTGCCTATAGCCTGAAATAAACAGGATAGCCTATTCTCAAAGCTCTGACCTTTACAGATATAACACTTTTCCATTCATACAGAGATTAAAAGTTTCAAAACAGAGAATAACATTTGTCTTGTTGGAGGTTTACAGGAACATCATGATGTGACCTACATGGACAGCTGCAAGAACAAAGGATTCTGACACTAAGAAGTGTGCAACAACCAACCATATCTCCTCCCCCTTTTCACATAAAAGAAGCCTGAATTCTAACTCAGGGAAGATGGTTCTTTGGGACACTAGTCTACCATCTTCTCAGTCTTGTAGCTTTCCAAATAAAGTCACTGTTCCTTGTCCCAACAACCTGTCCCTCAATTTACTGGCCTGTCATGTAGCGAGCACTACAACCTTGGACTCACTAACACTAGGAATTCCAATCAGGAAAATGCTCACAGGGATCTAGTGAAGTTGAAAATGCTCCTTACACTGGGGGGTGTACTCACACATTTTCAGTTTATTCCTAGCTTTTATAATTTACATAACTGTAACATGATTTTAAATATCTAAAGTTTAATAACTTTGAAAAGAATTTTAATATCAAATTTGCTATGTATGTTGCATCATGTCCTAAAATCACAGAGCAATTCCAAAGCAGACAGCTGACTTTATCATGTAGTAACCAATTCAGAAGGAGATACTGCCAGCAAGAGAGCAGAGAAATACAGTCAAAGCCAAAGCCAATCTCCATGCTTTGTGAGACTGATAAGGAGGTACTATTTTGAAGGACAACCTAACATACACTAAAGACTATCTTTTTATTTACAAAAAGATCAGTTATTCCATATGCAAAAGCACTAGTAATCTCAGTAAATATCAAGATACCATTTCCTCCCCCATAATTAAACATCTGACACATGTACCTGTTCCCCATATTAACTTGTTTCAGGTACACAGTTTTCTGGAAATACTGTGTATTCCTGATCTTTCTAAGAAGCTTTCATACAAAGTTAAAGAACATCTTCACCACGGGCTTCTCTGGTGGTGCAGTGGTTGGGAGTCCGCCTGCCGGTGCAGGGGACACGGGTTCGTGCCCCGGTCCGGGAAGATCCCACATGCTGCGGAGCGGCTGGGCCCGTGAGCCATGGCCGCTGAGCCTGCGCGTCCGGAGCCTGTGCTCCGCGGCGGGAGAGGCCACAGCAGTGGGAGGCCTGCGTACCACAAAAAAAAGAACATCTTCACCAGACACACAGTAGTAAAATGCAAATGAAGGATTTTCTATCAACTCTATCAAATAAAGTGTCAATATTTTCATTGTGATCCCAAGCAAAATGTTAACACCTGCACTGTTAAAGATTTGTTACTTTTTTTAAGAACACATAGTTCCCAAGGTACAGAAAGTACTGACAATTTGATCACAAATTCAGGAAAGCCAATAAAAATAATAAAGCTCATGTAGTACTAACAAAACCAGTGATACTAACATTTGGGGTTTCTTTTAATTAGCAAGATTTCCAAGTCAAGAGCAAGGGTGTACTTATTTCAAACAATACTCAATACAACTAAGTGACAGAGCCCAATAAAATCATCTTTCGACCATTTTTTGTGATTTCATAACCATGGATGTTTATATTTGATAGTGTATTTTAAAGTAAAGAAGGAATCATTGTCAATTATAATGAGAAAATTTTACAATGTCAATGTCAGTAATAAAACACTGGCCATTTGTCTGAGCTAATAGGAAATTCTAATTTTAAAATTAACTTTCCAACCCATCACATCTACAATGTGCCCAACACTGACAGTGCCAATGCTACTGGGTAGGAAAGTAGAAGGCCTGCTACGCGTTTTCCAAATTACGGCTGTCAATATAGGGAAGGACCGTCTTACAGGTCCTTCTTCTGTAAATGAGGAATGCAGGGTGAACCTGGGACCCAACAGAGGCTGTGCTAGCTAGGACTACCTTAGGGCACGCTGACTGCAGTCAGAGATGTTTGTAGTTTCAAAGTCATTCAAAATTATATACAAGATAGGCCACAGGCATTAAGAAATGGTGCTTTATATACCAAAACAATGGTATATATAAACCACATCAATGGTTCAATGATCTCTACTAAAACAAGCGCAACATAACTGATTTTCAAATATATTACAAATGCACAAATGCACATGAAAGCATGGGTATATAAGTATGTAGGTATATAGAGAGAGACACACACCGAAAGAAAAAAAATCACACATGGGGTTATGGGCATGACTCTAAAGTAATACAAAATGTCCTAAAGGCCATAAAAGAAAATAAATCTGAAAACTCTTCCAGAAGATTGACATCTATAACAGCAGGTTACAGAGCAACCATTTTTAAGATCCACCATAATAAAAATAAAGAGAAGAGATTATTTCTGAAAAGTACATAAAAGAATTCAAGAACTATAGCATATAATTAAAGCCCTCAGGGGACACTATCTAGATTGAATGTGACATGTAGAGATTATATAGGACATAAGGGACTTCCCTAGTGGCACAGTGGTTAAGAATCCACCTGCCAATGCGGGGGACCCAGGTTCGAGCCCTGGTCCAGGAAGATCCCACATGCTGTGGAGCAACAAAGCCCGTGCACAACAACTACTGAGCCTGAGCTCTAGAGCCTGTGAGCCACAACTACTGAGCCCACATGCCACAACTACTGAAGCCCACGCACCTACCGCCCGTGCTCTGCAACGAGAAGCCACTGCAATGAGAAGCCTGCGCTCCACAATGAAGAGTAGCCCCCGCTCGCCACAACTAGAGAAAGCCCACGCGCAGCAACGAAGACCCAACGCAGCCATAAATAAATAAATAGGACATAATATAGCTGTGAAATACAATGCAAATGAGACCTAACACTTTTAAATAAACAGAAAAATATAAGCCTTCAGAGTATGAGTATTATAAAATTTGCATACTCAAAAGCTATGCATAAGCTCATGACTCATTTGGAAGTTATACATTATTAACAAGACCAAGGCTTTGCAATCATAAAGGCTGACTCATGATAACACACTTAAAATTTGGAGAAAAATGTTAAGAAACGCTGCAAATAGAAAACCTTATTCACAGAGTGTTTTTTAACCTTCGCTGATCAACTTACATAACTCAGGAACTTCGTTTTTTTTAATGTGGAGTCTGTGACATCGATCACCTTGCCCTCACTAGTAACTGAAATGCTTTACAAATATGACTGACTCCTGATCCTGGGTCACTGTTTGAGTATTTATAACAGCAGAGTCCAAAAGAGTCCCATTATGAAATTATTCCTAAATACTTAGCACGATTTAAACATATCCCCCCCAACTTCGCTGTTATTTGAAAAGGCAACAGGTATACTGGAAAGAACACAAGATGGGAAATTTTCAGATAAGGTCGAAGGGGAAAATAAAGAACTAAATACACAACTGCAAGTCACTGTCTTGAGCACTACCACAGGAAGGTGCCATAGCACAGGGGAGGATGATGGACCTCCAACAGGACACTGGGGTCAGTGAAGGCTGAGGTTAAGGGTAGGGGGCAGCAGGTGGGCAGTGGAGGAAGGAAGGTTCATAAACTGGAAAGATCATCAAGAGAGAGTAGGATTATCTGAAGTCAAAGTTCAGTTCTAAGGGAGCGCAGTTTAAGAGACAGTAACTAAAGATGGTGCCTTGGAGCTGGGCAAGAAACCAGATCACAAAAGGGAGGCAGGGCTTCCCTGGTGGCGCAGTGGGTGAGAGTCCGCCTGCCGATGCAGGGGACACAGGTTCGTGCCCCGGTCCGGGAGGATCCCACATGCCGCAGAGCGGCTGGGCCCGTGAGCCATGGCCGCTGAGCCTGCGCGTCCGGAGCCTGTGCTCCACAACGGAAGAGGCCACAACAGTGAGAGGCCCGCGTACCGCCAAAAAAAAAAACAAAACAAAAGGGAGGCCAAGTGTATAGTAACAAGAACACACTGGTTGTTTACAATTTTTTTTTTTAACATCGCCACTAATCTGAGGACAGATTAAAACTCAAAATCCTTGAGGAAAACTCTGAGCCATGCTCAGAGTTTATTATAAATGTGCCACTCTCTAAACTCATTTAATACCTTGCTTAAATATTAAACTAGAGTGAATGAAGAAAAATGAAACATTTTTAATTCTAATGTTGAAAACCATAATCAAGTACCCTTGGAATTCTCTCTTTTAAATTAAATAAAATTAAGTACACTAATCTTTTACCATGGAACGTCAAACTCTTTTTTTTTTTTTTTTTTTTTTTGCAACACGTGGGCCTCTCACTGTCGTGGCCTCTCCCCTTGCCGGACGCGCAAGCTCAGCGGCCATGGCTCCGCGGCATGTGGGATCCTCCCGGACCGGGGCACGAACCCGCATCCCCTGCATCGGCAGGCGGACTCCCAACCACTGCGCCACCAGGGAGGCCCACGTCAAACTCTTTTAATGCATCTGGCCAATTTTCTAATGCCTACACAGGAAATGAAAACTCATGGATAAAAACTGCCTTTGCACATGATACAGACAGATATTTACAGTGTGTGGATTTCCCAGTCCATCTACGTGGAAAATTTAAGATGCAGAAAAAGAGGTCAATCACTCCTGAGGTGAAAGACTGTCACGTGACCTCACTACTCTCTCCTGCAGCTCTTCTGAGCTGATGGTCAGTGTGTCTTCTCAAAGAAGTAACCATCACAATGAGCAGATGCAAACTATTATATATAGAATGGATAAACAATAAGGTCCTACTGTAGAGCACAGGGAAGTATATTCAATGTCCTGTGATAAACCATAATGGAAAAGAATATGAAAAAGAATGTGTGTATATGTGTGTATGTGTGTGTGTGTGTGTGTGTGTGTGTGTGTGTGTGTGTATAAATGACTGAATCACTGTGCTGTACAGCAGAAATTAACACAACATTGTAAATCAGCTATACTTCAATAAAATTTTTTTACAAAGAAGGAACCATCAGAGTATCACTAGCTAACAGTCATGGAGAACTGAGAGGCACGACACTAACACATATCTCTTGTAACTCTCCCACAACCCAGTGAGATGCGTTCTATTTTATGACTGTCTCTGTTTTACAAATGAGGAGATTCAGGTTTGGACAGATTAAGTAATGTGCCCAAGGCACACAGCTAATAAGCAACAGTGCCAGGCCTCAAACCAACTGTCTTCAGTCCCAAAGCCCAGTAGAAGCACTTAGCTACAAAGCAAGATGCACACATAAATTATGTGGGTGCTTCCTTTTTTTAATTCTCAGAGCTGCCTCTAACGCTATCTGGATGCACTGAGAAGCTAAGTGAAAGGGTCATTCGTTGCATCTATAGCAGCTACAGCAAGGCACCTAGTTTCCAATCTTTCTGCATCTTTTTTCCTCATCTGAAAAGTCAGGTAAACTATACCTTAATAGTAACAATAATAACCTTAACATGTTACTATGAAGCTGAAACGGGCGATAGGATTACCCAGGTGCACACCAGCCAAGAGCTCATACTAGCAGCCTTCTGGCATTTGATATCCCAAGTACTTAAACACAGCAAACAACCTTACCGAGGATTAACACCCATCATTCTGTGGATATGGCATGGCATAGGTAAACCACTGTCCCCGAAAG
Organism: Lipotes vexillifer; assembly: GCF_000442215.2. Classification (NCBI taxonomy): domain Eukaryota; kingdom Metazoa; phylum Chordata; class Mammalia; order Artiodactyla; family Lipotidae; genus Lipotes; species Lipotes vexillifer. The sequence goes on from NW_006779738.1 coordinate 625,704, forward strand.
GGGAAAGTCTGGGGTCCTCGGGAACCTCCTTGGGGCGCCCCAGTCACAACCATACCCAGATGATGCCGGCAGCTCCTCCTATCCCAACGCTGTACGCACAGTGAACTTAAAGACAATAAGGCAATAAACCTGGTTTTGCCAGAAGCATCCCAGGGCAAAAGAAAATTTGGTAAATTTCTCAAAATATTTTCCTGCCTTTCACATCTATTTTTACACCTCCTAATGAAGGTATTCTATTTTGTTACTGGCTTTATGAGGATGTGGTACTCATTAGAGCACCGGCTTTCCTCTTTAAACAAAATAGGTATTGAGGATGAAAGAATATCTTTTAAATTATCATCTCTTTTTTTTTTTCCTCTGCACACTGGTCGATGAACTAGGTGACATTAATTTTCCGGATCTCACCTCTAACCTCTTAATAATGCTCCTCACAGGTGGTAACTAGTTGGCACACTGTTCCCTTGCTGGAAACTAGGAGACAGTAACTAAAGATGGTGCCTTAGAGCTGGGCAAGAAACCAGCTCACAAAAGGGAGGCCAATTGGACAGTAACAAGAACACACTGGTTGTTTACAATTTTTTTTAACATTGCCACTAATCTGAGAACAGATTAAAACTCAAAATCCTTGAGGAAAACTCTGAGCCACACTCAGAATTTATTATAAATGCACTGCTCTCTAAACTCATTTAATACCTTGTTTAAATATTAAACTAGAGTGAAGAAAAATGAAACATTTTTAATTCTCCTAATGATGAATATACCACAATCAAGTACACCCTTGGAATTACCTCTTTTAAATTAAATAAAATTAAGTACACTAATCTTTTACCATGGAAGGTCAAACTCTTGTAATGCATCTGGCCAATTTTCTAATGCCTACACAGGAAATGAAAAATCATGCATAAAAAGTTGGTCTGTCTGAATCCATACCTGGGAAGTGTAAGGAGCTTCACCCACCCAAGAGCAAACAAAATTCAAAGTCTAGGGAGAGGACCTACTGATGAAATTTATCTTTTGTGACCATACATTAAGAACTTGGTTAAAAAGGAATAACAGCTCTGTGATGGGAAGAATGAAATAGTGATTTAATTATGCCCAAATAGCAGTGGTGAGAATGGAGACCATTTAAGCCAGACTGATGAACTTGCTACTCTCTTCTCAAAGGTCTGCACACGTTCAAGGGCACAGCCAAGCCAAGCTGCTGCTCAGCAGACACTGATGTCAAGGCAAAGAGAGCCTGGTTCAGGAAACACGATGGGGACAAGAATGAAAAGTGCTTTTAACCTTTTGGGTGCAAAGCAGAGAAACTCCTGAGTCAAAGCGTTGACATTCCAGCTAGCAACCTACTTGTGTTTGCATAGAGCTCTCTGATCATCCACCTGTTTGGGAAGCATAAGTACATTACTCATTGTGAACACAGAAATCTGAAGCAGCGAGGCAAGTGCAGATGAATCTATTGCAGCCTTTTTCTAAATCACTGCACTGCATAATTAGAGAAACTCTGATGAAAGCAGGGTTTTGAATAACAACTTCCAGAGGAGTCTCAGAGATTTCTGCTTGTCCCTAGAGAATTACTGATAATATCTTGATAGTGCAATAGTTAACAGCCAATATATCAACAGGCAGATTACCTAATGCACTGAGCTGCAAAGGTTTCTAAAACCTAGTAAGAAAATGAGTATATGCAAGTGAGATAATATAAATCACAGGCATCCTGATCCAGATATTAATATCACTGCTGTATTTTCTCTGCAGGTAGTCACCAACGGGACAGGCTCAGGGGGCTGTAACTGTGTGGCCAGAAGGGTTAAAACCGGAAAGTCCTCTACCCCCATAGACTTGATGATGGGTTTCACTCGTTTGGCAAGTGCTTCATTCCACATATTCATTCCATATATACAATTACATATTGTAATTGACATTTTAAAGCACTATATTTTAAAACATTTTTAATGGGAGGACCTATTTTCAAGTAAAGTCCACCCATTTGGCCTCTCTCTACCATAACCAATACCCTTTAGAAACCTCTAAGAAATCCTAGAACTACTTAGAACACAGATTACAACCACAGATGTCCTGCATACACATACGCCTCTGCCTCCCCCACCAGACCCCACTCCTGCTCCTACATCCATCCTCCTACACCTACACCTACACATACGCCTACACCTACACCTGCTCCTACATCCATCCTCCTACACCTACACCTACGCCTACACCTACACCTGCTCCTACATCCATCCTCCTACACCTACACCTACACGTACGCCTACACCTACACCTGCTCCTACATCCATCCTCCTCCACCTACACCTACACGTATGCCTACACCTACACCTGCTCCTACATCCATCCTCCTACACCTACACCTACATATACGCCTACACCTACTGCTACATCTACACATACACGTAATACCTACACCTATTCTGGTTCCTAGAATGACTTTTAAGGCAGGTTCTGTGTTTTGCATCAGCTGTATCTCCATCCAGCTCTATAACACAGTAGTTCAACATCTGACCATAAGTCATAGGTAACTTTCTCAATGCTTTTTTGAAAGATTTTCTATATCTGTAGGATAACAACCTCTTTTATTTGCTAATTACTCCTTGTATCCTTACAAAGTACCTTAACAAACATTTATTGTAAACATTTAAAACACAGGCTTGTGATGAGCATGAAATGAAATGAAACCTTTACTTCAATTAACTACCATCTTGCTTCTCTTTAGTCTCACTTTATAATTAGTCCGCCAGCTTCTGTGAGTCACTGGCACCCTTGGGCCACCGGGCTGAGACAGAAAAGAGTCACTGCTCCAGGCGTTATGAGAGTTCGAGTCCTCATTTGAACCCTGCGTCTCCTGCCTCCCTCCACTCTATGTGCTGGCTGTACTCCTGCCACGATGCCCTCCAACCTGCCCAGCTTCCCCTGCCTAAGAGCCTGGCACTGGCTGCTTCTCTGCATGGAAGGCTCTTCCTCTAGCTCTTTCCAGAGCTGGCTCCTCTTCGTCATTCATGACTCGACCCAAGCAGCACATCCACAGAAGAATAATCAGACCGAACCTGCCTAAAATGCCCTCCCCCTCTTCCTCTCAATCCCCATATTGCTCGTTCCCATTGCTGTGTGGTTGTTTTCCTCTTCAGAACAATATCCCTGTCTGCCATCCCCTCGCTTATTTTGCTTATTGTCAGAATCTCTCCATCCTCCAAAGTACATTTCACAAGAGGAGAATGTTTATTTTGTTCACCACTGAATCCCCAGCACCTAGAATAATGACTTTACACAATAAGCACTCAAGAAATGAAATGGGGGGGGAAGATGTCCAAACTATAGCTAAATCAATATTAAACCGTTAATTTTAGAGGAATTTTTAGATATGAACTTTTATGTGCTAACAGTTCATAAAAGGTAGGAGTTTAACTGTTTCTCATTCTTAGAATGTTCACTAAACAACATATCATGCCTACAGTATATGAATTATCCATACAACAAAAACCTACTTAGGTACAAATGGTACAATTACTTCTAGGGCTCTAAGCAGATCTGCTTGCTTTACCATGTTTTGCTTAAAACATACCAATTATGTTATATATTTACAAATGTGAAGGTAAAATTCCAGTCATATTTATTTTTAAAACAGGGCAAGATATTAGAAGCATATTTCACCTAGCAAAAAGGCAATTACACACAGCAGCCCATTCATACCATAAGCCAAGACAACAACAAACGATATTTTGGTGTTTGGGGGGGCAAGTAATTTCTAAATAATTAGATGACATTTAGAAATGATGAATGCATGTTCACACTAACTACAATTTAGTAACAATTTAATATTTGATGCAATCACACACATCTCATTCAGTCACTATCAAAAGAAAAAAAGAAATCACCAGGGCTTCCCTGATGGCGCAGTAGTTGAGAGTCCGCCTGCCAATGCAGGGGACACGGGTTCGTGCCCCGGTCCGGGAGGATCCCACATGCCGCGGAGCGGCTGGGCCCGTGATCCATGGTCGCTGAGCCTGTGCTCCGCAACGGGAGAGGCCACAACAGTGAGAGGCCCACGTACCACAAAAAAAAAAGAAAAAAGAAATCACCATGGCATATCAAAGGTACTCAAAGTTTCCTATTATTATGGAAAACCCAAAGATGAAGGAAAAAAGTCACAGGATGAGATATCTCAAATGAAACATTTAATTCTGTTCTTTTTGGTTGGCTACAAAGAATAAAACAAAACCCGAAAAATCAATAACCAAATTGTTTCCAATGCCATACACCCCATGCGGATGAAATTAAGAGTATAGACTTAAATATTCCTAGCACATTTAGATCAACATCCTCAAAGATCAAAAGCCAAAACTGCTTCTGACCACTAAATTAAATCTATAGCTGGTATAGAGGATTTAACATCTGAAAGTAGGGCACATCTGATGGCAGACAGTACTGCTGTTCTACACGGTGGCATAAAACACTAGCAAAAAGAGATCACTGAAAACTCAAACATTTTAATTACCCCCATTCTTAAATTTCCCCCCAAACTATAATTCAAGTACTATGTGGCACACATTTTTTCACCTCCATTCTCCAAAGGCACGGACGATCCCCTCAGAGAGGGCTGGAGAAGACATGGCAAAGATGAGCAGAAGGCTTGGCAATCTATCACCTTGATCATCAGTCTCTTAAGAAATAACAGACTCTACCTTGAACAGGCAGGGGTTCCAGAAGACAAATGACACCAAAGTTCCTAACCCTCAAATAACTGACCTCCAGGAAAAACAGGATGTCAAAAAAGCAGCTATGAATTTCCTAAGCCAGTCTCTCCTCTGCACACAGATGAAACCCATTATTCTTTTCTTCTTTTTTATACATTTATTTGTTTATTTTTGGCTGCGTTGGGTCTTCGTTGCTGCGCGCGGGCTTTCTCTAGTTGTGGCGAGAGGGGGCTACTCTTCTTCTTTGCGGTGCGCGGGCTTCTCGTTGCAGCATCTTCTCTTTGCTGCGGAGCACAGGCTCTAGGCGCGTGGGGTCAGTAATCGTGGCGCACGGGCTTAGCTGCTCCGCAGCATGTGGGATCTTCCCAGACCAGAGCTCAAACCCGAGTCCCCTGCATTGGCAGGCGGATTCTTAACCACTGTGCCACCAGGGAAGCCCAAACGCATTATTCTTAAAGCTTCGTCCCTAACAAAACTTCTAACAAGTAATGCCCAGGAAGAGAAGGCCATTACTGGCACAGAATGGGGCTAACAGTCTCTTTACTGGAAGCTGGCCAAGCCTACCAACCCCACGTGGGATCTACATAGAACATTTATAGGCAAATGGAGTGAGATCCAGGCCATTTCTAAGACACACTGTGACAGCTGTAGGTTCCAGCCTGCCCTAACCCCCAGGACTACTGGTCTCCTGACATCAGTACCCCAATAAATCCATTTCCCTTTGGCTGGGTGGGTATCCAGGAAAAGAAGGGGTTGTTATTGTTGTTTCGATTTTTGTTTTAAGAAAAAGAAAGTCAGCCTAGACTCAGAATCACAGCTTTCACCTATGGCCTCCTGACATGCAACCAGACATCAGAGAACCACACTGATTCCCTAATTTAGAGAAAACTACTAATGACAGACTGCATTGCTTACTCTCTGCCTTATAAGCAGGA
>NW_006779738.1:631383-634488 GCF_000442215.2 Lipotes vexillifer
GAAAAGTCACGCAAACAAAAGAATGTCCTCACCATCATGGCCACAGATATTACTCAGCAAAATTGCCCTCCCTGGAGACAAACTGCTGAACAGTCTTTGTTCCTCTAAGAAAAGGTGGACCACTACCATTTGATGTGAGGATCACTAACTGTATGTGGAATTTTTATTGGAAGGTAGGAAATTCTGAGTGTTCACATATCATTCTCGTGCCTACCCACTGATAGGAATAATCATGCTTCTCTCCTCTGTTCTCCAGATTGAGAACCAAGCCCTGGAAATCTCCAAGAGGAGAGACTTCTCAGCTGTGAGCAGGGATTCACCAAAAACGCCACTGCAGACATCTGCAGTCTGTTTCATCAAATATTCAACACAGCACAGCTTTGGAAATCAAATAAAGCAGCTTTGGTGATAGCATGTGGGAGACGATCTTAGAATGCTAAGTGTTAACAGCCAATCTGCAGTGAAGACGTGGGTTCTGTTGGTTAGTGTATTTGTTGCTTTAGTTTTTGTTCAAACCCAAACAAAAACATTTATCTCGTGTAATTTAATGCCAAGCATACTCTTCGGTGACTACTGATTTTCTTGTTAGGTCACGCTGTACAGAGGTTGAACCTGAAACCCTAGAACCTAACAAGTACACCCAGATGTTTTTATTTCCTCAAAACTGGTACAGGAGGCAGCAAATGCCCTGAGCTCAATGAGACCTTCTGGACAGAAGTACAATTTGTAACTAGAATTGCAAATGCTCTATGGTGTCCAATTGCCAACATGAAATTTAGGTGTGCCAGAGAATTATTTTGTTTTCTTAAATACTCATGACATGACTCAATCATGTAACATGTCTAAAGAATAAATAAAATATGCAGTAGATTTTACCTGCTTTTCAACAGTGATCTGTTACATTCATTCAATTTTAAAATACAGGGCTGGGCTTCCCTGGTGGCGCAGTGGTTGAGAATCTGCCTGCCAATGCAGACGACACAGGTTCGAGCCCTGGTCTGGGAGGATCCCACATGCCATGGAGCAACTGGGCCCGTGAGCCACAATTACTGAGCCTGCGCGTCTGGAGTCTGTGCTCCGCAACAACAGAGGCCGCGATAGTGAGAGGCCTGCGCACCGCAATGAAGAGTGACCCCCACTTGCCACAACTAGAGAAAGCCCATGCACAGAAATGAAGACCCAGCACAGCCATAAATAAATAAATAAATAAATACATTGTGTATTATTTAAAAAAAAAAAAAAAAAATACAGGGCTAATTTCACTTACGAAAAAACTTTTTCCAAATAATTTAAAAATCTGGGCTCCAGCCCCAAGAGACTTCAGTCTAAATATCACTGTCAACAGTAGCAAATCACAAATTTCGAAAAGATCATCCATGTGTACAAATGTTACATATGCATCAGGAAACAAAATGTTTAATTGGCTCATCTTTCTGCCTCCAAAAACATTCATGCAGAAAGCATCTGTTTTATTGCTGGTGTTGCCTAATATTACTTTAGGAGACTGCTCACAAATAGTATCAGAGAAGCGGGGAAAGCTGGCAAACCCCAGGTGCTCTATGTCAGATGATGGGAAACTCTCCTTAAGCAGCAAAATTCCAGGACTTCCCTGGTGGTGCAGTGGTTAAGAACACACCTGCCAATGCAAGGGACACGGGTTCGAGCCCTGATCCGCGAAGATCTCACAAGCTGCAGAGCAACTAAGCCTGTGCGTCACAACTACTGAAGCCCACGTGTCCTAGCGCCCGCACTCCGCAACAAGAGAAGCCACCGCAATGAGAAGCCCGCGCACCGCAACGAAGAGTAGCCCCCGCTCAAGGGAACTAGAGAAAGGCCGCACGCAGCAACGAAGACCCAACACAGCCAAAAATAAAATAAATAAATAAAATAGATTTATTTTTTTAAAAAAAGCAACATTCCCAGGTTCAATTTGGCCGAATGCCCATGGCACCGTGGTGGGTGCAGCACTAACATCACCCTCACACTGTTTATTTTGAAGTTTTAATAATAGATGAAAAAATATTATTTAAAATAAATTCAAGAACACTATGTAATCTGGGGATAGGCAGTTCATAATTTACCCCAACCTTAGGAAAGCTAGGGCCCAATTTTTGACAGTCTCAAAAATTTGTAATTCACCCATCTGTTTCTCCAGTGCTTTCAGATGAAGCAAGTCAAAAGCAAGGAGATTATGATCCTTTTTAAGAAATTTCATCCCTTATGAGTTCAGCAGAAATTTGCACATGAATTTGTCAAAAATACTTCAGCTTTTCCCCTGAAAATCAGTTTCATTTCTTTCCTGTTACTGATTTTTCAACCATCCACCACTTCACCTGCCTCGTCCATCAGCACTCTCATTCCAGGCGTAAAAAACAAAATGAATAATAAATAACATGAGGCCTAAAAGCACGAACATTGCAAATATTTCTCTGAAATATATTCCCACATGGGGCCGGTTTATTTCATGATTTTAAATACATCATAGCAGGCACATGGGGTATGGACAGGAGCTAGAGAGAGCCCCAATGATTCTGGGAAAAAGGAAGGGGATTGCCTTTTGAGAGTTAACATAACATATACACACTATTATATATAAAATAGAGAACCAACAAGAACCTACTGTACAGCACAGGGAACTCTACGCAATGTTTTGTAATAACCTATAAGGGAAGAGACTCTGAAGAAGAAGAGATATACAGAGATATATAGAGATATAAAATATATATATGTATAACTGAATCGCTGTGTTATACACCTGAAACATGATGCTGTAAATCAACAACACTTCAATTAAAAAATAAAATAATAAAAGTAAATAAATAATACACCTGAAACATGATGTTGTAAATCAACAACACTTCAATTAAAAAATAAAATAATAAAAGTAAATAAATAAGAAAGTAGCAGGGGCTTCCCTGGTGGCGCAGTGGTTGAGAGTCCGCCTGCCGATGCAGGGGACACGGGTTCGTGCACCGGTCCGGGAAGATCCCACATGCCGCGGAGCGGCTGGGCCCGTGAGCCATGGCCGCTGAGCCTGCGCATACGGAGCCTGTGCTCCGCAACGGGAGAGACCACAACAGTGAGAGGCCCGCATACCGCAAAAAA
>NW_006779738.1:634498-645479 GCF_000442215.2 Lipotes vexillifer
AAAAAAAAAAAAAAAAAAAGAAAGTAGCAGAAACAAAATTGTAAACAAAGATAAGCAAAATCAACTTGGAGAGCTCTGGCCTGAACTAGATCACATTTACAAGCATAACTACAAAAAGCTTATGTCTGTCAAAAAGGCACAGAGTCATGGGGTGGGTCCTTGATTCCAAGCTCATCAAGTGCCCTTTGGCTGAACAGTCAGCAAGGTTTTGGGATGCCAGCCCATGTAAGCCAGCAAGCCGGCCACTCGCTGTCACAGCTTCCCACTGTCACCTTCTGTACATCATCGCTCATCGTTATCCGATAGTTTTCCCATTCTTTATTTCTGCCTGCCTCTGCTCCCTCACCCTGCCTCCCTCTCAGAACACCCTAGAACACTTGTCCTGTTCACACTGTACCCCAAGAGCCTAGAAATACTGTTTGATGAATGAGTATGTAACGTGGCTCACCAAGACTACAGCCGGGCAACTGCAAAATCCAGCCCAGCTGACCCAGCATTTTTCAGCATCAGCTAGCAAATCAGCACTCTGGTGTTACTCCTTGGTATTGTGAGCTTTCTGAACTCAAGGCAGAGAATCTGATTCAATCCAGGACATGAATGAAATTACTTTTCAGGTCGTGCATAAACAGAGGCCAACTTCACCTCCATCTCCCTCCATCAACAACTTAGCGGGGCAGGAGATTGGCTGAGACCATCCCTCTGCCCCTTAGCTCCCCTCCTCTGTTTTGTCTGTGTTTTACATCCAGTGGCTGAAGCATATGCCCAAGTCTAGACCTCTCAAAGGCGAGTCAAATCTTTGTGGCAAGCTAACACTCCCTGGAGCTAATAAAAAGAGATGTCTTCCAGCTTCTGCCTTTTCTCTACTTTTCAAAAGGGAAGACCAATTTGCCAACCCCTGTGGTCACACTCAAGTTCATGTGTCCAACACACATTGAGGCCAAACAAACCAAAACACCGGAGTTTGGAGCACAGAAATGTTTATTGCAAGGGCCAAGCAAGGAGAATGGGCAGCTCATGCTCAGAAAGTCCAAACTCCCCAATGGTTTTCAGGGAAGAGTTTTTACAGGCAAAATTTGTGAGGAGGGCTGTGGGCTATGGGAATGGTTATTTTGCCATGTTCCTACAACTTGTGATTTCATTTCCTATCAAAATTCTACCACTCCACAAAATTGTTTTTTGCACACAACCCAAACATTAAATGAAAACAATAGCCACTTATAATCAGAAACTGCTGGCTTCAGAATGGCCATCATCAAAACTCCAGAAACAATAAATGTTGGACAGGGTGTGGAGAAAAGGGAACTCTCCTGCACTGTTGGTGGGAATGTAAATTGATACAGCCACTATGGAAAACAGTATGGAGGTTCCTTAAAAAACTAAAAATAGACCTAGCATATGACCCAGCAATCTCACTACTGGGCATATACCCTGAGAAAACCATAATTCAAAAAGAGTCATGTACCACAATGTTCATTGCAGCTCTACTTACAATAGCCAGGACATGAAAACAACCTAAGTGTCCATCAATAGACGAATGGATAAAGAAGATGTGGCACATATACAATGGAATACTACTCAGCCATAAAAAGGAACGAAATTGAGTTATTTCTAGTGAGGTGGATGGACCTAGAATCTGTCATACAGAGTGAAGTAAGTCAGAAAGAGAAAAACAAATACCGTACGCTAACGCATACACATGGAATCTAGAAAAATGGTACTGAAGAACCTAGTGGTAGGGCAAGAATAAAGACACAGATGCTAGGAACAGACTGGAGGACACAGGGGGAAAGGGGAGGCTGGGACGTAGTGAGAGAGTAGCATTAACATACATACACTACAAAATGTAAAACAGATGGCTGGTGGGAAGCTGCTGCATAGCATGGTGAGATCAGCTCTGTGCTTTGTGACCACCTAGAGGGGTGGGATAGGGAGGGTGGGAAGGAGGCTCAATAGGGAGGGGAGGGACTTCCCTGGTGGCGCAGTGGTTAAGAATCTGCCTACCAATGCAGGGGACACAGGTTCAAGCCCTGGTCTGGGAAGATCCCACATGCCATGGAGCAACTAAGCCCGTGCGCCACAACTACTGAGCCTGTGCTCTAAAGCCCACAAGCCACAACTACTGAGCCCGTGTGTGCCACAACTACTGAAGCCTGTGCGCCTAGAGCATGTGCACCGTGACAAGAGAAGCCACCACAATGAGAAGGCTGTGCACCGCACTGAAGAGTAGCCCCTACTTGCTGCAACTAGAGAAAGTGCCTGTGCAGCAACAAAGACCTCATGCAGCCAAAAAAACAAAATAAAATAAATCTAAAGAAAAAAAAAAAAAAGAGAGAGGGGATATAGGGATATGTGTGTGCGTACAGCTGATTCACTTTATTGTATGGCAGAAATTAACAACATTGTGAAGCAATTATACTCCAATAAAGATGTATAAAAATAAATAAATAGGGCTTCCCTGGTGGCACAGTGGTTGAGAGTCTGCCTGCCGAGGCAGGGGGACACAGGTTCGTGTCCTGGTCTGGGAAGATCCCACATGCCGCGGAGCGGCTGGGCCCGTGAGCCATGGCCACTGAGCCTGCGCGTCTGGAGCCTGTGCTCCACAACGGGAGAGGCCGCAACAGTGAGAGGCCCGTGTATCGCAAAAAATAAAAAATAATAAATAAATAATTTACCTTTGTTAACTTTAAAGTGGCTTTTGGTCATCACATCCCCAATTATCTCTATTTAGCCTTTTTAAGCTCCTTGATGATAGAGGATAAGATGATTGAGCAGGGGCGGTGGGGAAGGGGGTTAACCTGACACACAAAAGTCCAGTAAAGATTTGATGGGTGAATTATGTGATTACATGATGGCATGATTATTCTATATTAACATACTATATAAACTTAAAAATGCCTGACTCACACATGATCCACAAGAAGAGTAAACTGGTAACCTGCTTCCAAACCTCCTCTCCCCAGAGGAAGCTCTGTACCACTTCAGAATACAATCCAAACTCAGTATGATACTGGGGATTACCCTATGGACACTACAGAAAAACAGATCTTGGTACATAATAGATGCTCCACAAGTAAACAAACCTATCTGCCACCCTTGTTAGAGTGAAAGGATGTGGCTTTTGGAACCAAAAGACTCTCATTTGAAACTTGGTATCACTGTATCACCAGCACCCAGCATCAATGTTTACATTAGAAAAAGAATCTCTCTCTGGAATTCCCTGGCGTCTAGTAGTTAGGACTCTGTGCTCTCACTGCCTGGGTTCGATCCCTGGTCAGGGAACTAAGATCCCACAACCTGCCTGGCACACCCCCACCACCCCCTCCCACCCCCCACCAAAAAAAAGAATCTCTTTAACAAGGGTATTTACATGTATCTATGAACGAGTGAAGGGATAAACATATGAAAAGAGTATTCTTGTCATCCAAAACAGCTACGCCTCTAGTATGCAAAGAGAGAGATCTGCAGTTTCTCAATTTAAAATATTCCGGTGGATATTTACATGGAAAAGATATCAAACAAATTATACATTTTGCTTCCAATTCAATTCAAGTAGACAACATTATTGGGGTCATGATTTTTTTAATTAAAAATACTGCCTTGATCAATAAACTCCCAGCTGATATAAAGTACTTCCTTTAGTTATATTTAAACTCGTTACCAACTCTGTACACAATGTTTCTTTTTCTTTTTTTTCCTCAAAAATTTTGCTAACAGTGAAGACAGATATGTCTTACACGTTGTGAAAGGTACAAAAATCTAAAAAGGCAGTGAAATCATTTGGGATTATCATGAGAAAAATGTGCTTCAAATTCATCTTGTTTTTAACAAAAAGTCAAGTCCTAGTCAAATACACTTTATAACCACAACTTCATCTGGTCACACCTAATTTTTCAAATGCTTAAATGACTCTTTTTATCCACAATATTTGCATGCATAGCCTACAGTTCAAACAAATGATTTCTAATCCATAAATAGTAGAATCTCCTAATATAGCACTCCATTCAATGTATAACTTAGTTATCTAGTAAGCAAGTTTAAAATACATGATTTCTTAAATTGCTTTAAAGAAAACAACTGCTGTGGACAATAAAACTCTAACTAAACAAAATCCTATCATGGGTCTAACATCCAGGAAGGTGATAAGCCCTTACAGAACCTCATGTTTCTACATCTACAAACAATTAATAATAAAGTATAAACAATATGCTTTAATATAATGGTTTAGAATTAAATTACAAAGAATAATTCTTTGATTTTCAGAATCAACTCTTAGTTTCTTGTTTTGCTTTCTTTACCATCCATGGGGGAAGGAAAGCCAAGTTTAAGCCCATCACCTTAAGCTTGTAACATCTCACCTTCCTATACGAGAACTATAAAGATGAATGAGAGGCTGTCAGTAGATATTAGCAGAAGAGCAACTCAATTAACAGCAGACTGAATGTACATCCAGATACTCAGGACTATACTCTCAAACATCCCTTCTACTTAAAAGAAAAAAAATCCACAGACATTTCTTCCAAGTCCAAAACAAGCACTCAGACAACAGAAAAAAAATTAAATTTCAATGTCTTCCAGGATGGCAAAATCTGGATAACCTAGTAGAAAAGAGAATCACTTGGTATTATTGACAAATAGAACTTAAGAATTTAGAAACAATATTAAAGACATAAGGAAGAAATGTAACTGAAGACCATAAAAAACTTGAGACAGACTGACACCTTTGCAAAACATTTCTCTAAAAATGGACAATCTTTTATTTCTAAAATATATTGTTAATGTGTACACTCCAGATCCTCATGAAATTAATATGAATAATACATATAAACTTGTTTTATAAATTGGACTGCTTTAAAGCAGTATTAAGGTATACTTCTTCAGTGTTAGGACAAGTAATCCAAAGATTCCACTGTTTATATGTGTTTGTCAGATACTGATTGTTAGAGATTTCAGGAATCATGTAAGATTATTCAATTAACCTGTCATATTCATCATTCCATTAGTAAGGCATGGGCCCTGACCTCAAATATTTAATCTGGAGGGGAAAATAAAACTCATACCCACGTAGCAAGCAATCAGTAAATACTATAAGATGAAACAAAATTAAGTTTCCAACTGCACAAAAATAATTTCATAGGATTCTGTCTTCACTGGGGAGGATTTCATGGAGGAGACAGTGATTGATATGGGCCTTAAAACATAGCTCAGGGCTTCCCTGGTGGCGCAGTGGTTGAGAATCTGCCTGCTAATGCAGGGGACACGGGTTCGAGCCCGGGTCTGGGAAGATCCTACATGCCACGGAGCAACTAGGCCCGTGAGCCACAACTACTGAGCCTGCACGTCTGGAGCCTGTGTTCCGCAACAAGAGAGGCCACGACAGTGAGAGGCCCGCGCACCGCGATGAAGAGTGGCCCCCGCTTGCCACAACTAGAGAAAGCCCTCGCACAGAAACGAAGACCCAACACAGCCAAAAATAAATAAATAAACGTGGGATTAAAAAAAAAAAAATAGCTCAGACTTCTATGTTTTATTTCTCTATAAGATTGAAAATTTCCCAAAGGATCAATCTGTTGACACTATCAGCTCTTCGCATCCCTCTAATTCCCTGCCCTTGCTAGTACACAATCAACTTAAGTATTTAATGAACTGAATCACAACTGCTATGAAAATATAACTGTTCTTCCCAACAAAGCAATGACATGGAACCACTATCTTCACACATTTAACAGAACTCTCCTGTCCACTGGCTCCCCTTTTTCTCCCTAGGTACACTGCCCTCAGACCACACTTTGCCCTGGACCAAACAAGATCATCTACAAATTAGTTCCCACTTCTCTTCCTGGCTTTTTCTCAGCCCTTTCTACCACCAGTGGATAACCTGGATTACTATATATACAGTGAGGATGCAGCTCTCCGCCAGGTCATACCACATCTCAGGGAAAGCACTTGTATATTAACATTGGCTACCACCTGGCACTTCACATAAACTCATTAGAGCTCCTTGGCCTCAATCTTAGACACACAGCACTAGATCTATTTTTTTATTCATTCATTCATATATCCATCCATTCCCTCATTCAGCAGGCAATCATTTAGTCCATCACTCCTGTGTGCTGAGCATAATGTTAAGTACTAAGTGGACAAAACTGAATATGATTCTTGGTCCACAAGGGCTCATGGCCTATTAGTTCAAGTGTTCATCAAAAGAGGATACGGAGAGGAGCTTCAAGCTGGCGGAAGAGTAAGACGTGCACATCACCTTCCTCCCCACAAATACATCAGAAATACATCTACATGGGGGAACAACTCGTACAGAACACCTACTGAATGCTGGCAGAAGACCTCAGACCTCCCAAAAGGCAAGAAACTCCCACGTACCTGGGTAGGGCAAAATAAAAAAGAATAAACACAGACAAAAGAATAGGGACGGGACCCGCACCAGTGGGAGGGAGCCGTGAAGGAGGAAAGGTTTCCACACACTAGGAGCCCCTTCGTGGGCGGAGACTGCGGGTAGTGGAGGAGGGAAGCTTCGGAGCCGCGGAGGAGAGCGCAGCCACAGGGGTGCGGAGGGCAGAGCGGAGAGATCCCCGCACAGAGGATCGCCGCCGACCGGCACTCACCAGCCCGCGAGGCTTGTCTGCTCCCCCGCCGGGGCGGGCGGGTCTGGGAGCTGAAGATCGGGCTTCGGTCGGAGCACAGGGAGAGGACTGGGGTTGGCAGCGTGAACACAGCCTAAAGGAACTAGTGCGCCACGGCTAGCCGGGAGGGAGTCCGGGAAAAAGTCTGGACCTGCCGAAGAGGCAAGAGACCTTTTCTTCCCTCTTTGTTTCTTGGTGCACGAGGAGAGGGGATTGAAAGCGCCGCTTAAAGGAGCTCCAAGGGGCGCGAGCCGCGGCTAACAGCGCAGAACACAGACACGGGCATGAGACACTAAGGCTGCTGCTGCCGCCCCCAAGAAGCCTGTGTGCGAGCACAGGTCACTCTCCACACTGCCCGTCCGTGGAGCCTGTGCAGCTCGCCATTGCCAGGGTCCCGTAACCGAGGGACAACCTCCCCGGGAGAACGCACCACGCCTCAGGCTGGTGCAATGTCATGCCGGCCTCGGCCGCCGCAGGGTCGCCCCGCACTCCGTGCCCCTCCCTCCCCCCGGCCCGAGTGAGCCAGAGCCCCCAAATAAGCTGCTCATTTAACCCCGTCCTGTCTGAGCAAAGAACAGACGCCCTCAGGCGACCTCCATGCAGAGGCGGGGCCAAATCCAAAGCTGAGCCCTGGGAGCTGTGCAAACAAAGAAGAGGAAGAGAAATTTCTCCCAGCAGCCTCAGGAGCAATGGATTAAATCTCCACGATAAACTTGGTGTACCCTGCATCTATGGAATAACTGAAGAGACAAAAAATCATCCCAAATTGAGGAGGTGGACTTTGAGAGCAAGATTTATGATTTTTTCCCCTTTTCCTCTTTTTGTGAGTGTGTATGTGTAATCTTCTGTGTGATTTTGTCAGTACAGATTTGCTTTTACCATCTGTCCTAGGGTTCTGTCTGTCCAGTTATTTCTTGGGTTTTTTTGTTTTTGTTTGTTTTTAGTATACTTTTCAGCACTTCTTATCATTGGTGGATTTGTTTTTTGGTTTAGTTGTTATTGCTTTCTTCCTTTTTTAATTACTTTAAAAAGTTTTTTAAATAATTATTTTTTATTTTAATACCTTTTTAATTTTAGCTTAGTTTAGTTTATCTTCTCCTTTCTTTCTTTCTTTCTTTCCCCTTTTTTCTGAGCTGTGTGGATGACAGCCTCTTGTGGCTCCAGCCAGGTATCAGGGCTGTGCCTCTGAGGTGGGAGAGCCAAGTTCAGGACATTGCTCCAACAGAGACCTCCCAGTTCCACATGATATCAAACGGTGAAAATCTCCCAGAGATCTCCATCTCAATGCCAAGACCCAGCTCCACTCAACGACCAGCAAGCTACAGTGCTGGACACCCTATGCCAAACAATTAGCAAGACAGGAACACAAACACACCCATTAGCACAGAGGCTGCCTAAAATCATAATAAGGTCAGACACCCCAAAACATACCACCGGACGTGGACCTACCCACCAGAAAGACAAGATCCAGCCTCATCCACCAGAACACAGGCACTAGTTCCCTCTACCAGGAAGCCTACACAACCCACAGAACAAACCTTAGCCAATGGGGCAGACACCAAAAAAAACGGGAACTACGAACCTGCAGCCTCTGAAAGGGAGACGCCAAACACAGTAAGTTAAGCAAACTGGGAAAACAAAGAAACACACAGCAGATGAAGGAGCAAGGAAACAACCGACCAGACCTAACAAATGAAGAGGAAATAGGCAGTCTACCTGAAAAAGAATTCAGACTAATGACAGTAAAGATGATCCAAAATCTTGGAAACAGAATGGAGAAAACACAAGAAACGTTTAACAAGGACCTAGGAGAACGAAATAACAAACAGACCAGCATGAACAACACAATAAATGAAATTAAAAATTCTCTAGAAGGGATCAAGAGCAGAATAACTGATGCAGAAGAATGGATAAGTGACCTGGAAGATAAAACAGTGGAAATAAATACTGCAGAGCAGACTAAAGAAAAAAGAATGAAAAGAATTGAGGACAGTCTCAGAGATGTCTGGGAAAACATTAAACGCACCAAAATTCGAATTATAACGGTCCCAAAAGAAGAAGACAAAAAGAAAAGGACTGAGAAAATACTTGAAGAGATTGTAGTTGAAAAGTTCCGTAATGTGGGAAAGGAAATAGTTAATCAAGTCCAGGAAGCACAGAGAGTCCCATATAATAAATAAATAAATAACAATAAACATCTCCTTGGACAAATCCAAGGAGAAACACACCAAGACACATATGAATCAAACTATCACAAATTAAATAGTAGGAAAAAATATTAAAAGCAGCAAGGGAAAAACAACAAGTAACATACAAGGGAATCCCCATAAGGTTAACAGCTGATCTTTCAGCAGAAACTCTGCAAGCCAGAAGGGAGTGGCAGGACATATTTAAAGTGATGAAGGAGAAAAACCTACAGCCAAGATTACTCTGTGCAAGGATCTCATTCAGATTTCATGGAGAAATTAAAGCCTTTACAGACAAGCAAAAGTTAAGAGAATTCAGCACCAACAAACCAGCTTTACAACAAATGCTAAAGGAACTTCTCTAGGCAGAAAACACAAGATAAGGAAAAAAGCTATAATAACACACCCAAAACAATTAAGAAAATGGGAATAGGAACATACATATCGATGATTACCTTAAATGTAAATGGATTAAACGCTCCAACCAAAAGACATAGATTGGCTGAATGGATACAAAAACAAGACCCATATATATGCTGTATACAAGAGACCCACTTCAGACCTAGGGACCCATACAGACTGAAAGTGAGGGGATGGAAAAAGATATTCCACGCAAATGGAAATCAAAAAGAAAGCTGGAGTAGCAATTCTCATATCAGACAAAATAGACTTCAAAATAAAGACTATTAGAAGAGACAAAGAAGGACACTACATAATGATCAAGGGATCAATCCAAGAAGAAGATATAACAATTGTAAATATGTATGCACCCAACACAGGAGCACCTCAATACATAAGGCAAATACTAACAGCCACAAAAGGGGAAATCAACAGGAACACAATCACAGTAGGTGACGTTACCACCCCACTTTCACCAATATACAGATCATCCAAAATGAAAATAAATAAGGAAACACAAGCTTTAAAGGATACACTAAACAAGATGGACTTAATTGATATTTATAGGATATTCCATCCAAAAACAACAGAATACACTTTCTTCTCAAGTGTTTATGGAACATTCTCTAGGACAGACCATATCTTGGGTCACAAAGCAAGCCTTGGTAAATTTAAGAAAATTGAAATCACATCAAGTATCTTTTCTGACCACAACGCTATGAGACTAGATATAAATCACAGGAACAAATCTGTAAAAAATACAAACACATGGAGGCAAAGCAATACACTACTTAATAACCAAGAGATCACTGAAGAAATCAAAGAGGAAATCAAAAAATACCTAGAAACAAATGACAATGAAAACATGATGACCCAAAACCTATGGGATGCAGCAAAAGCAGTTCTAAGAGGGAAGTTTACAGCAATACAATCCAACCTCAAGAAACAAGAAACATCTCAAATAAACAACCTAACCTTACACCTAAAGCAATTAGAGAAAGAAGAACAAAAACACCCCAAAGTTAGCAGAAGGAAAGAAATCATAAAGATCAGATCAGAAATAAATGAAAATGAAATAAAGGAAATGATAGCAATGATCAATAAAACTAAAAGCTGGTTCTTTGAGAAGATAAACAAAATTGATAAACCATTAGCCAGACTCATCAAGAAAAAAAGGGAGAAGGCTCAAATCAATAGAATTAGAAATGAAAAAGGGGAAGTAACAACTGACACTGCAGAAATACAAAGGATCATGAGAGATTACTACAAGCAACTCTATGCCAATAAAATGGACAACCTGGAAGAAATGGACAAATTCTTAGAAATGCACAACCTTCCGAGACTGAACCAGGAAGTAATAGAAAATATGAACAGACCAACTGCAAGTAATGAAATTGAAACTGTGATTAAAAGTGTTCCAAAAAACAAAAGCCCAGGACCAGATGGCTTCACAGGCGAATTCTATCAAACACTTAGAGAAGAGCTAACACCTACCCTTCTCAAACTCTTCCAAAATACAGCAGAGGGAGGAACACTCCCAAACTCATTCTACGAGGCCACCATCACCCGATACCCAAACCAGACAAAGATGTCACAAAAGAAGGAAACTACAGACCAATATCACTGGTGAACAAACATGCAAAAATCCCCAACAAAATAGTAGCACACAGAATCCAACAGCACATGAAAAGGATCATACACCATGTTCAAGTGGGGTTTATCCCAGGAATGCAAGGATACTTCAATATATGCAAATCAATC
>NW_006779738.1:645489-649831 GCF_000442215.2 Lipotes vexillifer
TGGGATTATCCCAGGAATGCCAGGATTCTTCAGTATACGCAAATCAATCAACGTGATACACCATATTAACAAACTGAAGGAGAAACATATGATCATCCCAATAGATGCAGAGAAAGCTTTCGACAAAATTCAACACCCATTCATGATAAAAAACCCTCCAGAAAGTAGGCATAGAGGGAACTTTCCTCAACATAATAAAGGCCATATATGACAATCCCACAGGCAACATCGTCCTCAACGGTGAAAAACTGAAGCCATTTCCAGTAAGATCAGGAACAAGACAAGGTTGCCCACTCTCACCACTATTATTCAACATAGTTTTGGAAGTTTTAGCCACAGCAATCTGAGAAGAAAAAGAAAAAGAAGGAATCCAAATCAGAAAAGAAGAAGTAAAGCTATCTCTTTTTGCAGATGACATGATACTATACATAGAGAATCCTAAAGATGCCACCAGAAAACTACTAGAGCTAATCAATGAATTTGGTAAAGGATCAGGATACAAAATTAATGAACAGAAATCTTTTGCATTCCTATACACTAATGATGAAAAATCTGAAAGTGAAGTGAAGAAAGCACTCCCATTAAGCACTGCAACAAAAAGGATAAAATACCTAGGAATAAACCTACCTAAGGTAACAAAAGACCTGTATGCAGAAAATTATAAGACACTGACGAAAGAAATTAAAGGTGATACAAACAGATGGAGAGATATACCATGTTCTTGGATTGGAAGACTCAACACTGTGAAAATGACTATACTACCCAAAGCAATCTACAGATTTAATGCAATCCCTATCAAACTACCACTGGCATTTTTCACAGAACTAGGACAAAAAATTTCACAATTTGTATGGAAACACCAAAGACCCTGAATAGCCAAAGCAATCTTGAGAAAGAGCAACGGAGCTGGAGGAATCAGGCTCCCTGAGTCAGACTATACTACAAAGCTACAGTAATCAAGACAGTATGGTACTGGCACAAAAACAGAAATATAGATCAATGGAACAGCATAGAAAGCCCAGAGATAAACCCATGCACATATGGTCACCTTATCTTTGATAAAGGAGGCAAGAATATACAGTGGAGAAAAGACAGCCTCTTCAGTAAGTGGTGCTGGGAAAACTGGACAGCTACATGTAAAAGAATGAAATTAGAACACTCCCTAACATCATACACAAAAATAAACTCAGAATGGATTAAAGACTTAAATGTAAGGCAGACACTATAAAACTCTTAGAGGAAAACATAGGCAGAACACTCTATGACATAAATCACAGCAAGATCCTTTTTGACCCACCTCCTAGAGAAATGGAAATAAAAACAAAAATAAACAGATGGGACCTAATGAAACTTCAAAGCTTTTGCACAGCAAAGGAAACCATAAACAAGACCAAAAGACAACCCTCTGACTGGAAGAAAATATATGCAAATGAAGCAACTGACAAAGGATTAATCTCCAAAATTTACAACCAGTTCATGCAGCTCAATATTAAAAAACAAACAACCCAATCCAAAAATGGGCAGAAGACCTAAATAGACATTTCTCCAAAGAAGATATACAGACTGCCAACAAACACATGAAAGAATGCTCAACATCATTAATCATTAGAGAAATGCAAATCAAAACTACAATGAGATATCACCTCACACTAGTCAGAATGGCCATCATCAAAAAATTTATAAACAATAAATGCTGGAGAGGGTGTGGAGAAAAGGGAACCCTCATAACAGTTGGTGGGAATGTAAACTGATACAGCCATTATGGAGAACAGTATGGAGGTTCCTTAAAAAACCTAAAAACAGAACTACCATATGACCCAGCAATCCCACTACTGGGCATATACCCTGAGAAAACCATAATTCAAGAAGAGTTATGTACCAAAATATTCATTGCAGCTCTATTTACAATAGCCAGGACATGGAAGCAACCTAAGTGTCCATCAAGCGATGAATGGATAAAGAAGATGTGGCACATATATACAATGGAATATTAGTCAGCCATAAAAATAAACGAAATTGAGTTATTTGTAGTGAGGTGGATGGATCTACAGTCTGTCATACAGAGTGAATTAAGTCAGAAAGAGAAAAACAAATACCGTATGCTGACACATATATATGGAATCTTAAAACAAACAAAAAGATCATGCAGAACCTAGGGGCAAGATGGGAATAAATACGCAGACCTACTAGAGAATGGATTTGAGGACATGGGGAGGGGCAAGCGTAAGCTGGGACAAAATGCACGAGTGGTAGTGTATATATGGATATATATACACTACCAAGTGTAAAACAGATAGCTAGCGGGAAGCAGTCACATAGCACAGGGAGATCAGTTCGGTGCTTTGTGACCAGCTAAAGGGGTGGGATAGGGAGGGTGGGAGGGAGGGAGATGCATAGAGGGAAGAGATATGGGGATATATGTATATGTATAGCTGATTCACTTTGTTATAAAGCAGAAACTAACACACCATTGTAAAGCAATTATACTCCAATAAAAATGTTAAGGGAAAAAAAAGAGGATAAGCATGTTTTGTACAAAAGATACAGCATATCAACATGCTACAAGCTGAGAGCGAGAAGGCTAAATTCGAGGTATTTATAGGAAGATAAGAAAAGGCAAAATTGTCTGATCCTAATAGATAGAGGTCTACAGAGAAAAAAACATAGCCAATTTCCTCCACCAAAGTCAGGGAAAAAGAGTATGTGGAAAGGATAAGCTGTACAAGTGAACATGATATTTTTCTTAAGAGTATGTATACAATACACTCTCGACTCCAGATGTTTATGCATCTCCTTCTCCCTCGTTAATGTCCTTTCTTTTATCCCCACATGTCCAAATCCTGTCAATCTTTTAACTCATATGACTTCAAATCCTTCCCTAATCCCCACGGCTGGGCGTAATCTCATCCTAAACACCCATAATTTATGATAAATTTTTTATCATAAATTTATGATTTTATCATATATCTTATGATAAGTGAATTTTTTAGGGGAAGAGAAAGGAACTATCATTTATATATTTGTGACCTTCTATGACAGATACTTTAAAAGCATTAACCCCTTCATTCTCACAGGGTGTTTTCTATTTCCATTTCATACCTGAAGAAATCAAAGGTCAGCCCGTGGTCTCTACAGCTCCACGTCCCTTTCACAATACTCCATTGTGCTACCCATGTTATTATACTGATTTAAGTATTATATACTTAAATCAGTATATTATATTGATTTAAGTATTTCACTCAATGCATATTTACTAAAGACTTACTCTGACCTCTATTCTAGGACTACAGAGGGGTCCTTTCCATGCCTTCAAGATCACCATTTAGTGCAGAAGTAAGTAGGCATTTGCAATTTAACATCCCAGAGAATATTAATTAGCTGAACGTTAACAGGAAATTTTGCCTTTTTTAAAGCCTCAGCATGGGGAACTCTGAGTCAAGAAAGTCAAACAGGTCTTTAAGACTTCTCAGATTCTTTAATGTAAAATCTCCAGGAGGTGAATATGAGTATTTCCCAGACTTCTCTTTTGTTTTTTTATTGTAGTTAAAATATACTTAGCATAAAATTTACCATGTTAACCATTTTTCAGTGGACAATTCAGTGGCCTTAAGTACATTCACAATGTACAACCATCACCGCTATCCATTCCAGAACTTTCTGACCATACATTTTGTGGAGAATACTACTACCAGTGTGGGGTCCCAAAGAAGACCTTTTAAGAACTGTGTGACATGGTATCAGGGTTATGGCAGGGGATACATAGGATGCTGTGAGAGCACAGGACCCAAGGGCAGGTCTTTCCAACACAGAAAGGCCTAAATGTCTAACCAGACACCTGCAGGCCAAGAGTTAGCCAGAAATGATAGACGTGAGCAGCAGGGTAAAGGCCCAGTTTCAAAGAGATACTGCATCCTCAGGCCTATGAAAATTACTCATGGGCCCTCAGAGACAGAGGAGCATCCTATAAGCAAATGGCTGGTTAAATGTCAAGGAGACAAGGAGATCGGCCAAGGAGAAGACAACTTTATGCCTGTGTTACTTTCCTCAATGCTGCAGTGATGGTAAACTTTTATAACTTCTGGAGGATCAGAATTCAACGTCTGTTCTCAGGGGGAAGGAGCAGCCCCAGTACCAACCATTTGCATTCATCCCAATCAGATCTATAACTTCATGAAAGATCATTAAATAGTTGGCCATGCATATATCACCAAAGCATTTAGAAATGAACCACAGGAACATTTAGGTCAGCATTTACATTATAAGTAAAAATTTATTAAACTTTCTTCCAATACAAAACTAGAAATATCTACCTTCAGTTTCAGATCAAGCCATTTACTCTTTC
>NW_006779738.1:649851-652991 GCF_000442215.2 Lipotes vexillifer
TCTTTCCCTTAAACAAAATTCTGAAATCAAACCGAATGTCCCTTTTTGTAGTTAATATACCACCATCTAATCATGGTTGTTAGTTTCTTTAATGTGTTCATTTCCTTCACTTCCCCTGTTTTATTTGGGAAATTTAATTTGAGAGAATGAGACAAGCGTCGCCAGAGTAAATCCCAAAAGATGTGAAGACCCTGAGACTTGAAATGCAACTGCCTCCCCAGCCCACCACGACACCTGAGACTTCGTAAAAGCAGTAGAAAAGTCTGAACAGTGATGAAGTATTCTTTCTTCTTGGTAACAGAGCATTCTTCATCTTTATTACTGCCAAGAATGGTAGCTTGCTATTAAGGGGCTTACAAAAATGTTGAAAAACTCCAAGTTCATTCTTAAAACCAATAAGAAGAAAGTATGGGAAAACGTATACAAGCATAATATACTTTAAACCGTGTGCGTTATATACACTGAAGTCTATAAAACCTCTTGACAGAGAAAGAAGGTCCAAATCCACACAGATCATTACTAAATTCTTTCATGTGAACTCTACATTGTTTTCAGAAAACTGGGTAAGCAGTTTTGGAGCGATTCATTGGCCAATCAAAAACTGAAAATAAATGTAGAATCTTAAAAAAGTTTAATAAAAAAATATTTTAAATAAAAATAAGCTCATAGACACAGAGAACAAAGGCAGGAGGCTATAATGCAACAGCATGGTGAGTATAGTTAATAACACTACATTGCTAACTGAAAGTTGATGAGAGTAGATCTTAAAAGTTCTCAGCATACGAAAAATAATCCTGTAACTATGTGTGGTGATGGATGCTACCTAGACTTATAGTAGTGATTATTTTGCAATATATATAAATATTGAATTACATATGTTGGACACCTGAAACTATATAATGTATACTGTACACCTGAAACTAATATAATGTATGTCAATTATACCTCAACAAAAAATTAAAATAAAATCCTAAATCCAAAAAAAGAATAAAAAGTCAAATAACTTCACAGAAAGTCATACACTAATATTTCCCAGTTGTAGATTCATGCTGTGCCTATTAAACACTCTAAAAACTTCTGCAAAAATGAAACTTACCTATTTTTCTCTAGGGAAAAAAAAGGGAAAATAAGCTGCAACTAACCTTCCTTAGCCCATAGATCTTCAACCTCACACAAGGGATAACGTCATCCATCCTGGAATAGCTGGATAACTTCATCACCGAATCACTGCAGGTCTCAGTAGGTCTCAGGCTGCCCCACCAGCAACACTTTGCTCATGGATCTTCAGAAAAGCAATGCATCACTCACTTACCACAGGGTGAGGTCTCTTATTTGTATCACTGTAAAGTAACAATGAAGCAACGAACCAGCTAGGAGTGTTCAGAAATACAAAGCTAAATTGAGGAGACGGTCAGAATCTTACTTGCATACAAAACTGCAGAATTCACCATCTACAATTCCTGTGATTGCTTCCCTTCAGGGCTATAATTGGGGGCTAGCAATGTTCTCTTGGAGCAGCCGAGGCAGCCTAAAGACCCTCTCTTAGGCTGCAGTTTTTATTCCTACTCCTCCCATTTTTAAATGGTGTTTATTGGGCTTCCCTGGTGGCGCAGTGGTTGAGAGTCCGCCTGCTGATGCAGGGGACACGGGTTCGTGCCCCGGTCCGGGAAGATCCCACATGCCACGGAGCGGCTGGGCCCGTGAGCCATGGCCGCTGAGCCTGCGCGTTCGGAGCCTGTGCTCCGCAACGGGAGAGGCCACAACAGTGAGAGGCCCGCGTACCGCAAAAAATAAATACAAAAAAGTATAAAAATAAATTTAAAAATAAATGGTGTTTATCTCCCCAAGGTCATCCACGCATTAAATCTACTGTCCTGCAGAATGGAAATTTTTGAAAGCAGTTAAGTACCAAACAAGAACATTTTAAAACATCATTATTTTAATCTGTTTTTTCAGGAAAACACTCTTTGCCCAGTGGTGAAACAGTATTTCTATAGTAGAAGACTACTTCTTTATTTCCAGTACAAACATAGCCTTGGGCTGATTTAAATGAAAAATAAGTAACAACTCATAGAAGCATCATCTAAATTTATGATGTTCATTTTCTACCCATAGCCTAAAAAATGGTTTTGCAGGTTGTTTGCAAACGTATTGGAAAAACTAAAAGATATTTATTGAGTTGTGGTTTATAACCTTCCAGAACCACCACCAAAAAAAAACAAAAACAGGTTCTGCATACACATCCCCCTCATACCATCTATAACTGTTCCACGCCAGCTGACTCAACATTAATTCATTATTCAAATGTATTGCATCGGCACACTAGAATTACTTCAAGTACATATTATCACCTAATTTGAACTACTAGAATAAGGATGGGCAATAAAGGCCCATAGCTATTTAAAAATAAAAAACAAAAAAACACAGAACAATGTAGTTTCCAATTCAAAAATTCCTAGGAAAAACACTGCCCCTTTTCCTATCCCCTACCAACTTGTTCCTTTCCTCCTATATGTCCTGTCCCACTTACGAAGTCATCATTTACCCAACTGCCAATGCTAGAAACCTATATCTCATTCACAATTCATTTTTCCCTCCCCCAACATTTCTTCAATCCAATAGTCTCTCACATGTCTACTCTTTGTCCAGACCTTCATCTCCTATAAGAACATCCTAATTGTTCATCCTATTTCCAGTCTCTCTACATTCACCCTAAATTACCTTTTGGAAATGTAAACGTGATCCAGCACCTACCACAATGACCATTATAAAGGTCCTTAGTAAATATCTGCTGGACCAATGGCCATGTCATGTCCTATTTCTTACAAACCTCTGCCTCCTCCCCTGCCCACCACCATTTCCTAAAGGGCATCGATTATAAGGGCACTGCCCTGCTCCATCACCAGTCACCTTGTCATTCTCATTGTTACACACAAAAATAACAACAGCCATAACAACAGTGATCACACACGTTGCACAAAATATCACACACCTTGAAATTTTTTTTAAGTATTTATTGATATATCTTAGCAGATGAGAAAAGCAGTGGTTTATGAGGAAAGACAGAGAGACTATAAGTAATAAAATTAGAATTTAGGTCTTTCTAACTAAACTCTACAATCCTATCGTTATCCTGCTGA
>NW_006779738.1:653001-653801 GCF_000442215.2 Lipotes vexillifer
GAAAGCTTGGTTATAACAGTAAAACCATTTAATTTATTATTTCTAAATAACATGTAGAAATAATCAAAGAGCTGATTTTGAGAGGTGTCTTATGCATTACTGAAAGTCATTTTCATTAAGAGTCAAAACACCAAAGTCTGGGTGGCTTCCCCTTTTAGGATAATTATTCCACTCTGTCATATCCATCACTGGAGTAGTCATATGCCCAGTTTTTAAGTAAGTAATACTGTCTTTCAGAAGAAGCACGCTTTGGTCTCTGGACAGTTCTGGCAACTGCAGCATTGCATATGCAACTAATGTCTTGATACTAAGCTTAAAATTAAAAATCAGGCAGAGTACAATCCCAATGCAAAATTCAACAGCAGTGAAAACTATTTTCCTGACAGCACATTATTCCTAGATCTAAAATTAATCAGAAATAAAAATCAAGATGAAAATTAACCAATCCAGTCTATTTCCTCCTGGGATTCCTGTTTATTTCTTTAAATCTCACCTTCAAAACCATGACCCTCAGCTGTAAAAGAAGAGAGGTGATCAAGTAATACTAAAACCACTGAGCTAAACCCTTGCCCCTCATGTTAGCAGATTAGAATTCTCTTCTTCCAGCAGCATATGGAGTTAAGTAAACCCCTGACAATCAAAAGCAAAATTAAACACTTTGAAGCCAAGATCTATGGGATTTTGTATTAGTTCCTTCAGACATGAAATCCAGGAGGATTTCTAGAATCCTCCAGTTGAAAGACTCAGGAGTCTCATCCCTGCATTCTTTTTTTTTTTTTTTTTTTTTTGGTACGTGGGCC
>NW_006779738.1:654162-657648 GCF_000442215.2 Lipotes vexillifer
CCCGTGTCCCCTGCATCGGCAGGCGGACTCTCGACCACTGCGCCACCAGGGAAGCTCATCCCTGCATTCTTAAATTGCCCAAATCTATTATTGAAAATCTGTAAAATGTATCATAGGTTCAGTATTTCCATTTTCTACCAGTAACGTTTTTCTTTCATAGAATAAAGGAGACGGTTGTGTAAACTATGCTGTTTAAAAAAAAAAGAACAAAAAAAACTTCCAACTGTTAATCCAAGGAAAGTACCTGCCTCACCTATACTCAGGGGCTTTCCACATGCTGGTATTGTGGTAAGTACTGAGGATACAAAAATGAAAGGATTGGTCCCAGCCCCTTGCAGAAGCTGGCTTTTCCAAGAACCTTCCAGCCTATGACCTCGCTCCATCAAAAGCATTGCTAATTTGAGGGGCAAGCCACACCCAGCGCTCACAAGTTCTCAGCAGATGTTACTTCTGGACATGGTAGTAGCATAACAGTAGTAGTTCTTGTTGTAAACCAAGCCTTCAAAATATTTATGTAACACAAGGTCCCACGAATGAGTTTTCCTGGGTGGAAAATAGGCCAACATGTGAATCAAAATGGCAAATATCTCTTGTACTGGAAATACTGGTGTCTGGCTTCCTCACCTAAAAATTCCCTGAAGGGCACCATTTCAAGATACCAGGCTCCCTTTCACAAGAAAACCAGGTAATATGATAACCAAAAGCCAGCTATAAAGTAGCTTGAATTTCCAATTAAGTTCCTGCAGAAGCCAAAATAAAAGTTAAACCAATTCAATATATGATGGTGGCCTACAACAGAGGTGGGGAAAACCTTCATTCCATCTCACAGGAGAATAAAAAGTCCCTCATCTCCCTTGTAATGAGATCTAACAATATTATTCTGCTACTGTCTTGTACTCTTCCCCTCACAGTCAGAAAGCTGCCTAGGGTTAATCTTAAGTGAATCGTTATGATTTTCTTTATGGTACTTCATTGGCGAGTATGTTTGGGGGACCTAACTGCTAAATCTCACCAAAATATCCTCATAAACTATCTATACAAGTACTTTTCACATCGCCTATTCTAGCTCCTTTAAAATTTGCTTTTAATTTTCAAATACTTCAAGAACACAGGCACAGAAAATAGTGTAATTGGCATGTTTCCAATAAACTCTCCATATCTAAAAATGTATCCTCTATCACATCTGGTAGCAATTATTGTCTTAGAAGGTTCTATCTCCCAGTAGGTTTGACCCGCTGAACACCCCATCAACGCTTTGAACAATGCTTCCCACTTGATTTGCTCCCTCTAAAGGAAAAGCCAATCCAGAAGAAGCTAAAGCTTGGAGCCAGAACTGTACACAGAAATGGAAGAACTTGAAGAATTTAGAACATTTCGGGTAGGGTACTGGATTCCTCCAAATTCTGAAAAACGGCAGTCCAAGACAACCTTCTCTAGATCTTAAAAAGTAAGGCAATTCCAATGACAATAAAAATAACTTCTATCATTTAATACTGTGTACTGGGTTCTTTATATTCATCATTTCCCCCTTTGTAACAATCCTACAAAGTAGGTATAATGATCATGTTTGCATGAGCACATGGAGATCCGGAATGACTTGTTCAAGATCACACAGCCAGAACCAGGTTTCAAACACAGGCCCAGTTGGCTTCAAAACCCATATTCTTTCCACTCTTCCATGATAGAAATGGACCATCCATTTTCCAATGAACTCCCACTTGCAATAAGCATACCAGTCATCCACGTATACATATTTCGATGAAAACCAATCTCCCAAAAAAAGGGAAATTAGAAAGGAGAAGCAATTTTTTTATTAACTATCTACTTATCCCACTGCCCAATTATTATTAGACTCTAGACACTTCAGCCAAATCACACGTACACACCCACGTCATCTCCACTATAATCTACGCGTGACCCAACACATGGTAGAGCATAGTTCAGAAGAGAACCGTACTGTTACATCAAATTGTCAGATGACCCAACCACAGGGCTTGTTAACTATAATTAAATCTGTCCTGAATAAAGCCAGAGAGAGGTGCCATAAGAAGGCCAAGGTCAAGCCAAGGTGAGGAGTAGAAGTGTTTTTAAGAAAACATCGTTAAAATTGGCCAGCATCACTTGCTTGGTTATTATCCTAACAGAAGAAGCCTTTGCAATAGCTACCTACATGTCTTTGCTCTACTCAGTTAAAACTGATTCTCTGATAGCCACAGGGTTCCAGGATTCCAAATGTTCGAATATTCAGGACACGAGGACTATATGCCAGATATGCCTTGAGAACAATGTCCAAGTAATTAAAAAGTGGCTCCTCTAATCCAGGAGCTTATTTTACACTATGTATTATGTGAGAGGCAACAACCTCTTAGTGAAGTCACTCACACTGAAATGTAAGAATGTGATTCCCCAATGAAATCTCAAAATTGCATGACTGTCCCCAGACAAACCCAAGTTGTTGAAGGTGTAAGATGGTCATCGTTTGAGCAGAAGGAAGATGGATTCATGAGGAGCTAAAATTTAAATGAAAAGATGGATGAAAGAACACCGTAAACAACAGATGATTTGTGTGTCTGTCCCACCCCTGCCCCCATGCCCTGGTAATTAATGTTGTATTTCCTTGGTTACTGTTAATGTTACCAGAATAGCTGCAGACTCCTTTCCTCTTAAAGTAACAGGAACAGAGAAATTTATCAAAATTAGCAAGATCAACAAGGTGCTCACTTGTTTGTTCAATTATTACCCTACATTTAAAATGCTCTAGAAGTCTTTTTATCTCTCACTCAAAAAGAAAAATTTCTCAGGCCCCTTATGTAAATATATAATTCAGTATGGCATCCTTGATCTTTTCTGGCACATAGTATTTTTACGTACACAGCGTTTCCTGGAACGGCAAATATATATTTTCAAGTTATCTGGCTGACCGCAAAGACTTCTTACTAAGAGTTTTGTTTAGGCATTAATCATCCCCACCCTAGAACAAGGGGCATTTAGAGCCCCCCAATTAAAGCTGGTATAAAATGAAGGGCAAATTTAGATTTTAAAAGGTACTAGGTTTGATGCTCAACAAACTGTATATGGGTGATTATTCTACATTTGAAGAGAGAAAAAAAACTCCAAAAGAAGCTATGTCTCCAAACTATGGTCTCTGTTTTCAAAGATTTAACAAGACCATATATCTGTTGTTTAAAACTCAGAAATTAAACTACTGGAATAGATGAAGGTACTATTTAAGATGTATTCTGGAAATAGAATAACATATTCTCCAAGTGAAAGAAAAAATTGGCACAGTGATAATTCAGACAAGCCCAACTCCAGTGGGGCTCAGCAGTGTTTTTACTGGTGGACAGAAACTGGTAAAAAATGCATTTTAAAAGGATTTAAACTGTCTCAATTGAGCTAGTCAAGGAAAACAGCTGGCGATACGGCAAACTGCTATAAGAAGAAATGTATCTTATAAACAGTGGGAACTGTTCGCTCCAGGAATGC
>NW_006779738.1:657658-671455 GCF_000442215.2 Lipotes vexillifer
AGGAATGCCAAATGCTACGTTATCTACATATTTGAAGTGGGTTCCCAGGAGAACAAACAATGTCACTCTTGGAACTTTCCCACGCATTCCTCTCCAGGTCAACTGAACAACCTTCCTGAGGACACAAACCACACACTAAATTCAGCAGCACCCCTTTCCAATCAATATTGGTGTGTTCTTTAGACAGATTACTGATAGCCTACATAGCACACACCAAATTAACACATGAGATTCAAAACAGTGGAATCCATGAAGTCATCGAGTTTAAATCATACTTGGACATCTCCCGAAAATTTCCAAACGCTGTCATCTGACACACTTTTGCACTCCTTCTAAAAAGACGGCTTTTTTGGAAAAATTCAACAACTGATTGCATTTTCATTGGACCAAAGAAAACAGTATCTATCAAATTTGTTATCCAAATGGATGCTAATCTTTGATCCCTCTTCAGTCGTGATCTATTATCAGGATACCGATCTGGGCAAATGTCACTCTCACATTCTTATCCATGCTGACCATTCCCTGTTCACTGAGACTTCAAAGCCTTAAAAAGGATCTTTTTTACTCAAACACAGTGGCAGGTGGAAGAGAAAACCCCTTCAACTTTAATAACATATCATGACAGTCAAACCCCCTACATTTAAAATTACAGCCGAGGCACAGAATTTCTCCCTTAAAACTTCTATTTTCAGCCTAGCAACCATCAGTGCATAGTGTTCTTCCCTTCCTCCTCTTCACCAGAATGGCAAGCTGGTGTTCTCTGGTCTACTTAGAAAAACCAGTCATCAAGATTTGGGTCACTGCTGTTCACATGTGGAGCAGGTCTAGACCCAGTGTGTACACAGAAGAGGTGGAACCAAGGCCCGGGGCTTGCAGAGCTCACAGTGGTGCAGGAGGGGAGGAGGCCGACAATCAGCAAGGCAACACACAGGGGAACAAGGTATTAGCAGACACTGAAGTGCTATAAGAAAAAATCTCAAAACATGGTGCCCAGCAATTCCACTCCTGGTACACACCAGAGAGATGCCTGCATTTGGCGCCAACAGACAGAACCAGAATATTCATAGATTATCACAAGGCGGGATATCCACAGGCAGAAGGGTAGATAAATACGTGCTTCTAGGAGGGGAATCAGGAAGATGGCGGAAGAGTAAGACGCGGACATCACCTTCCTCCCCACAGATACACCAGAAATACATCTACATGGAGAACAACTCCTACAGAACACGAACTGAACGCTGGCAGAAGACCTCAGACCTCCCAAAAGGCAAGAAACTCCCCACGTACCTAGGTAGGGCAAAAGAAGAAAGAATAAACAGAGACAAAAGAATAGGGACGGGACCTGCACCAGTGGGAGGGAGCTGTGAAGGAGGAAAGGTCTCCACACACTAGAAGCCCCTTCACGGGCGGAGACTGCGGGAGGCGGAGCGGGGAGCTTCGGAGCCACGGCGGAGAGCGCAGCAACAGGGGCGCGGAGGGCAAAGCGGGGAGATCCCCGCACAGAGGATCGGTGCCGACCGGCACTCACCAGCCTGAGAGGCTTGTCTGCTCACCCCAGGGTGGGCGGAGCTGAGAGCTGAGACTCGGGCTTCGATCGGAGCACAGGAAGAGGACTGGGGTTGGCGGCGTGAACACAGCCTGCAGGGGGTTAGTGCACCACGGCTAGCCGGGAGGGAGTCCAGGAAAAGGTCTGGAGATGCCGAAGACGCAAGAGACTTTTGCTTCCCTCTTTGTTTCCTGGTGCGCGAGGAGAGGGGATTAAAAGTGCTGCTTAAAGGAGCTCCAGAGACGGGCGCGAGCCGCGGCTAAAAGCGCGGACCCCAGAGACGGGCATGAGACGCTAAGGCTGCTGCTGCCGCCATCAAGAGCCTGTGTGTGAGCACAGGTCACTCTCCACACTGCCCTTCCGCAGAGCCTGTGCAGCCCGCCACTGCCAGGGTCCCAGGATACAGGGACAACTTCCCCGGGAGAACGCACCACGCCTCAGGCTGGTGCAACGTCACGCCGGCCTCTGCCGCCGTAGGCCCGCCCCGCATCCACACCCCTCCCTCCGCCGGCCTGAGTGAGCCAGAGCCCCCGAATCAGCTCCTTTAACCCCGTCCTGTCTGAGCGAAGAACAGATGCCCTCAGGCGACCGACACACAGAGGCGGGGGCAAATCCAAAGCTGAGCCTCAGGAGCTGTGCGAACAAAGAAGAGAAAGGGAAATCTCTCCCAGCAGCCTCAGGAGCAACGGATTAAATCTCTACAATCAACTTGATGTACCCTATATCTGTGGAATACCTGAATATACAACGAATCATCCCAAATTAAGGAGGTGGACTTTGAGAGCAAGATTTATTATTTTTTCCAGTTTTCCTCTTTTTGTGAGTGTATAT
Organism: Lipotes vexillifer; assembly: GCF_000442215.2. NCBI lineage: Eukaryota > Metazoa > Chordata > Mammalia > Artiodactyla > Lipotidae > Lipotes > Lipotes vexillifer. The sequence continues at coordinate 660,036 of NW_006779738.1, forward strand.
GTGTATGTTTCTGTGTGAGATTTTGTCTGTATAGCTTTGCTTTCACCATTTGTCCTATGGTTCTATCCATTCGGTTTTTTGTTGTTGTTTACTTTGTTCTTTTAAAAATATTTTTTCCTAATTATTTTTTATTTTAATAACTTTATTTTATCTTATTTTATTTTATCCTCTTTCCACTTTCTTTCTCTTTTCCGCCTTCCTTCCTTCCTCTTTCTTTCTTCCTCTCTCCCTCACTCCCTCTCCCTCTCCCTCCTTTTTCTCCCTTTTATTCTCAGACGTGTGAAAGGCTCTTTGTGCTGCAGCCAGGAGTCACTGCTGTGCCTCTGAACTGGGAGAGCCAACTTCAGAACACTGGTCCACAAGAGACCTCCCAACTACACATAATATCAAACGGTGAAAATCTCCCAGAGATCTCCATCTCAACACCAACACCCTGCTTCACTCAACGACCAGCAAGCTACAGTGATGGACACCCTAGGCCAAACAACTAGCAAGACAGGAACACAACACCACCCATTAGCAGAGAGGCTGCCTAAAATCATAATAAGGCCACAGACACCCCAAAACACACCACCAGACGCGGACCTGCCCACCAGAAAAACAAGATCCAGCCTCATCCACCAGAACACAAGCCCTAGTCCTCTCCACCAGGAAGCCTACACAACCCACTGAACCAACTTTAGCCACTGGGGACAGACACCAAAAACAACGCGAACTATGAACCTGCAGCCTACAAAAAGGAGATCCCAAACACAGTAAGATAAGCAAAATGAGAAGACAGAAAAACACGCAGCAGATGAAGGAGCAAGATAAAAACCCACCAGACCTAACAAATGAAGAGGAAATAGGCAGTCTACCTGAAAAAGAATTCAGAGTAAGGATAGTAACGATGATCCAAAATCTTGGAAATAGAACACAGAAAATGCAAGAAACATTTAACAAGGACCCAGAAGAACTAAAGATGAAACAAGCAATGATGAACCACACAATAAATGAAATTAAAAATACTCTAGATGGGATCAATAGCAGAATAACTGAGGCAGAAGAATGGATAAGTAACCTGGAAGATAAAATACTGGAAATAACTACTGCTGAGCAGAATAAGGAAAAAAGAATGAAAAGAACTGAGGACAGTCTCAGAGACCTCTGGGACAACATTAAACACACCAACATTCGAATTATAGGGGTTCCAGAAGAAGAAGAGAAAAAGAAAGGGACTGAGACAATATTTGAAGAGATTATAGTTGAAAACTTCCCTAATATGGGGAAGGAAATAGTTAACCAAGTCCAGGAAGCACAGAGAGTCCCATACCAGAATAATCCAAGGAGAAACAAGCCAAGAACATATTAATCAAACTGTCAAAAATTAAATACAAAGAAAACATATTAAAAGCAGCAAGGGAAAAACAACAAATAACACACAAGGGAATCCCCCTAAGGTTAACAGCTGATCTTTCAGCAGAAACTCTGCAAGCCAGAAGGGACTGGCAGGACATATTTAAAGTGATGAAGGACAAAAACCTACAACTAAGATTACTCTACCCAGCAAGGATCTCATTCAGATTCGACGGAGAAATTAAAACCTTTACAGTCAAGCAAAAGCTGAGGGAGTTCAGCACCACCAAACCAGCTTTACAACAAATGCTAAAGGAACTTCTCTAGGCAAGAAACGCAAGAGAAGGAAAAGACCTACAATAACAAACCCAAAACAATGAAGAAAATGGTAATAAGAACATACATATCAATAATTACCTTAAATGTAAATGGATTAAGTATTCCAACCAAAAGACATAGACTGGCTGAATGGATACAAAAACAAGACCCATATATATGCTGTCTACAAGAGACCCACTTCAGACCTAGGGACCCATACAGACTGAAAGTGAGGGGATGGAAAAAGATATTCCATGCAAATGGAAACCAAAAGAAAGCTGGAGCAGCAATTCTCAGACAAAATAGACTTTAAAATAAAGACTGTTAGAAGAGACAAAGAAGGACACTACATAATGACCAAGGGATCAATCCAAGAAGTAGATCTAACAACTGTAAATATTTATGTACCCAACACAGGAGCACCTCAATAAATAAGGCCAATACCAACAGCCATAAAAGGGGAAATTGACAGTAACACATTCATAGTAGGGGACTTTAACACCCCATTTTCACCAATATACAGATCATCCAAAATGAAAATAAATAAGGAAACACAAGCTTTAAAGGATACATTAAACAAGATGGACTTAATTGATATTTATAGGACATTCCATCCAAAAACAACAGAATACACATTTTTCTCAAGTGCTCATGGAATATTCTCCAGGATACATCATATCTTGGGTCACAAGTCAAGCCTTGGTAAATTTAAGAAAATTGAAATTGTATCAAGCATCTTTTTCGACCACAACACTATGAGACTAGATATCAATTACAGGAAAAGATCTGTGAAAAATACAAACACATGAAGGCTAAACAATACACTACTTAACAACGAAGAGATCACTGAAGAAATCAAGGAGGAAATCAAAAAATACCTAGAAACAAATGGCAATGGAGACACGACGACCCAAAACCTATGGGATGCAGCAAAAGCAGTTCTAAGAGGGAAGTTTATAGCAATACAATCCTACCTTAAGAAACAGGAAACATCTCGAATAAACAACCTAACCTTGCACCTAAAGCAATTAGAGAAGAACAAAAAACCCCCAAAGTTAGCAGAAGGAAAGAAATCATAAAGAGCAGATCAGAAAAAAATGATAAAGAAATGAAGGAAACAATAGCAAAGATCAATAAAACTAAAGGCTGGTTCTTTGAGAAGATAAACAAAATTGATAAACCATTAGCCAGACTCATCAAGAAAAAAAGGGAGAAGGCTCAAATCAAGAGAATCAGAAATGAAAAAGGAGAAGTAACAACTGACACTGCAGAAATACAAAAGATCATGAGAGATTACTACAAGCAACTCTATGCCAATAAAATGGACAACCTGGAAGAAATGGACAAATTCTTAGAAAAGCACAACCTGCCAAGTTTGAATCAGGAAGAAACAGAAAATATGAACAGACCAATCACAAGCACCGAAATTGAAACTGTGATTAAAAATCTTCAAACAAAAGCCCAGGACCACATGTCTTCACAGGCAAATTCTATCAAACATTTAGAGAAGAGCTAACACCTGTCCTTCTCAAACTCTTCCAAAATATAGCAGAGGGAGGAACACTCCCAAACTCATTCTACGAGGCCACCATCACCCTGATACCAAAACCAGACAAGGATGTCACAAAGAAAGAAAACTACAGGCCAATATCACTGATGAACACAGATGCAGAAATCCTCAACAAAATACTAGCAAACAGAATCCAAGAGCACAGTGAAAGGATCATACACCATGATCAAGTGGGGTTTATTCCAGGAATGCAGGATTCTTCAATATATGCAAATCAATCAATGTGATACACCATATTAACAAACTGAAGGAGAAAAAGCATATGGTCAATTCAATAGATGCAGAGAAAGCTTTCGACAAAATTCAACATCCATTTATGATAAAAACGCTCCAGAAAGGAGGCACAGAGGGAACTTTCCTCAACATAATAAAGGCCATATATGACAAACCCACAGCCAACATCGTCCTCAATGGTGAAAAACTGAAAGCATTTCCACTAAGATCAGGAACAAGACAAGGTTGCCCACTCTCACCACTATTATTCAACATAGTTTTGGAAGTTTTAGCCACAGCAATGAGAGAAGAAAAGGAAATAAAAGGAATCCAAATCGGAAAAGAAGAAGTAAAGCAGTCACTGTTTGCAGATGACATGACACTATACGTTGAGAATCCTAAAGATGCTACCAGAAAACTACTAGAGCTCATCAATGAATTTGGTAAAGTAGCAGGATATAAAATTAATGCGCAGAAATCTCTGGCATTCCTATACACTAATGATGAAAACTCTGAAAGTGAAATTAAGAAAATACTCCCATTTACCACCGCAACAAAAAGAATAAAATATCTAGGAATAAACCTACCTAAGGAGACAAAAGACCTGTATGCAGAAAAGTATAAGACACTAATGAAAGAAATTAAAGATGATACCAACAGATGGAGAGATAGACCATGTTCTTGGACTGGAAGAATCAATATTGTGAAAATGACTATACTACCCAAAGCAATCTACAGATTCAGTGCACTCCCTACCAAACTACCAATGGCATTTTTCACAGAACTAGAAAAATTTCACAATATGTATAGAAACACAAAAAACCCCAAATACCCAAAGCAATCTTGAGAAAGAAAAACAGAGTTGGAGGACTCAGGGTCCCTGACTTCAGACTATACTTACTACAAAGCTACAGTAATCAAGACAGTATGGTACTGGCACAAAAATAGAAAGATCAATGGAATAGGATAGAAAGCCCAGAGATAAATCCACGCACATATGGTCACCTTATCTTTGACAAAGGAGGCAGGAATGTACAGTGGAAAAAGGACAGCCTCTTCAATAAGTGGTGCTGGGAAAACTGGACAGGTACATGCAAAATATGAGATTAGATCACTCCCTGACACCATATACAAAAATAAGCTCAAAATGGATTAAACACCTAAATGTAAGGCAGACACTATCAAACTCTTAGAGGAAAACATAGGCAGAATACTCTATGACATAAATCACAGCAAAATCCTTTTTGACCCACCTTCCAGAGAAATGGAAATAAAAACAAAAATAAAGAAATAGGACCTAATGAAGCTTTTGCACAGCAAAGCAAACCATAAACAAGGCCAAAAGACAACCCTCAGAATGGGAGAAAATATTTGCAAATGAAGCAACTGACAAAGGATTAAACTCCGAAACATACAAGCAACTCATGCAGCTCAATATCAAAATAACAAACAACCCAATCCAAAAATGGCCAGAAGACCTACATAGATGTTTCGCCAAAGAAGATATACAGACTGCCAATAAACACATGAAAGGATGCTCAACATCATTAATCATTAGACAAATGCAAATCAAAACTACAATGAGATATCATCTCACAGGTCAGAATGGCCATCATCAAAAAATCTAGAAACAATAAATGCTGGAGAGGGTGTGGAGAAAAGGGAACACTCTTGCACTGCTGGTGGGAATGTGAATTGGTACAGCCACTATGGAGGACAGTATGGAGGTTCCTTGAAAAACTACAAATAGAACTACCATATGACCCAGCAATCCCACTACTGGGCATATACCCTAAGAAAACCATAATTCAAAAAGAGTCATGTACCAATATTTTCATTGCAGCTCTATTTACAATAGCCAGGAGATGGAAACAACCTAAGTGTCCATCAAGAGATGAATGGATAAAGAAGATGTGGCACATATATACAATGGAATATTACTCAGCCATAAAAAGAAATGAAATTGAGCTATTTGTAATGAGGTGGATGGAACTAGAGTCTGTCATATAGAGTGAAGTAAGTCAGAAAGAGAAAGACAAATACTGTATGCTAACACATATATATGGAATTTAAGGGGAAAAAATGTCATGAAGAACCTAGGGGTAAGACAGGAATAAAGACACAGACCTACTAGAGAATGGACTTGAGGATATGTGGAGGGGGAAGGGTAAGCTGGGACAAAGCGAGAGAGTGGCATGGACATATATACACTACCAAACGTAAAATAGATAGCTAGTGGGAAGCAGCCGCATAGCACAGGGAGATCAGCTCAGTGCTTTGTGACCACCTAGAGGGGTGGGATAGGGAGGGTGGGAGGGAGGGAGACGCAAGAGGGAAGAGATATGGGAACACATGTATATGTATAACTGATTCACTTTGTTATAAAGCAGAAACGAGCACACCATTGTAAAGCAACTATACTCCAATAAAGATGTAAAAATATATATATATATGTGTGTGTTGTTAATGGCAAAAAGAAATTTGCCTTCTGTTTTTTAGGCTTCATTATTTGGCTACTTTCTGATAAGTGTATTACTTTTGTTTTTCTTTAAGAGAAATATCAATAAAAATGAACCTCACATAAAAAAAATACATGCTTCTAAGTACACGTAACAGATGATTAGCTACTGGCAAAAATCAATGTGTACAGCTGCAGGCAACAATAGGCTAGTCTTAGAAATGTAACACTCTAATTTAAAAAAAGGATACAAATGAACTTATTTACAAAACAGAAACAGACTCACAGATCTTGAAATCAAACTTATGGTTACCAAAGGGGAAACGTGAGGGCAAGTGATAAAATAGGAGATTGGGATTGACATATACACACTACTATATATAAAATAGGTAACTAACAAGGACCTACTGTATAGTACAGGGAATGCAATATTCTGTAATAACCTATATGGAAAAAGAATCTGAAAAATAATGAATATATATATATATATATACACACACAAACATATACATATATATATATATAAAACTGATTCACTTTGCTGTATACTTGAAACTAACATAACATTGTAAATGAACTATACTTCAATAAATATTCAAAAAAAATAAATGATGATGTAAATTTAAAAAAAAAAGAAAATTAATGCTAATTGGAAAAGGCTAGTCCCAAAGGACTAGAGTGCACCCTTTTTTTTTTAAGTCCAAAACTAAGCAGAGCTAAACTATTGGTTTAGTTTAGAAATATTCGTAAGAAAATATGCATATGTGGTACATGCAAGGAAGTAAATAGAAAATTCAGGTGAGAGGGAAAATTCCTCTGGGACGGAGTCAGGGGGTTTAACAGGGGAAACGCAAGGTTTAGTTCTCAAGCTGGACTCTAGGCTCACAAGTATTTACTTTATTACTAGACTTTAATAACTTTATAACTTTATAACTTAGGTATGTGTTACATACATTACTGTGTATGTATCAAATATTACATTCAAAAAGCTATGAAGGAGGGCTTCCCTGGTGGCGCAGTGGTTGAGAGTCCGCCTGGCGATGCAGGGGACACGGGTTCGTGCCCCGGTCCAGGAGGATCCCACATGCCGCGGAGCAGCTGGGCCCATGAGCCATGGCCGCTGGTGCTGCGCATCCAGAGCCAGTGCTCCAGAACGGGCGAGGCCACAACAGTGAAAGGCCCGCGTACAGCCAAAAAAAAAGAGAAAAAAAAAAAAGCTATGAAGGAAATAACACAAGGACTAAGATGGCGTCTCTAGGGCAGCTAGGACTGAACTGTGGTTTAAAGGCAAAAATTAAGAATAAGAAGTTTAATTCTCACTGTTAAAAATAAGGGAAGTGATGTACTCTTTACCTTTTCTTCGAGTATTTACTTTGGAAAATTTTTAATTGTAGGTTCTCTCTTGCCTCTTTCGAAACATATGTAAATTATTTTAAAGCTAACTAAGGCTTCTGCCAGCTTCATGACCCAGGAGTGTCTTTCTCAAGGACCTAAGAACCATCTTTTTGTAATGGAAACATCTCCCAATTTCTGTGGAGGGTAAGAGCCACACTTTGCTGGGGTGCACGCGGCTCCTAGTTGCAAAACTATCTCCTATCATAAAGACAGAAAAAAGTTCGTTTTTCCTGTGTATAAATCAATTAACTAACAGTGATGGTCACCCCCAACAACCAGGTGAACTTAGGATGAACTACGTGTAATAAATGGTGTCCTCAAATCTTCTTACCTGAGGACAAGTCACTGTCTGCCTTGAACACATGTCTGCAATGGGTTGTGTCTACTTGGCTACATAAAAGGGTGAGATTTCTTTGTCTTTGCAATCTCTTAGCAGATTGCCTGTGAAGCTCATCACATTCTGGTTTCATGCTTATTCAGTAACAGAACTGTTTTCTCTCTTCCCTTTGTGTGGAGGGTTTCTGCGTTGAAAGATGATTTGAGTTCATTCTATTTCCCCGACAGTGTCTGGAAAGGGGCTATTGTAATTGGGTCTTAGGTCGGACTGGAGCAGACCCAAACTGGAGCAGATCCTAGGAGGAGAAGTCGTTGTGCAAGAGGATTAGTAAGGAAATGCTCCCAGGAAGCAGGTAAGGTGGTAGATAACAAAACAGGGATGGGGGGTGGGGTGGAGGAAGCCAAACAAAGGGGCATGGCAGCCAACGCCCCTAATTCCACAGCGGAACTCTGGAGAGTAAGTTCTGCCTCAGAAGGGCGCTTTCATGCCCACATACCGGACAGCTTACCGGCGTTGTGGGCAGCAGACAGGGACCTAAACTTGCAGGCACTGGCTGCGTAGGCAAAGCAGCTATGGTAGCTAAAGGAATCTCTTCCAAAGAAGAGCTGCAGCAGTCCACACTGGGAAGCAAAAGCCCCCCAAAGCTGAGGACGGGTAAGCTTTAGAGAAATGTAGTGAGCCAAGGCACAACCCAGTGAGATCACAGACACAGGCAGGTTATGGTAGCTCATGTGAGGGAGCTTGGGTTTTATCCTAAATGCAATGAGAAGCCACTGGAAACCCTGAAAGGAATGAGTTGATTTGTTTTACATAACGATTTCCATTTCTGAACCATCAAATCAAAACAACAAAATCATAGGGAAATGTGGGTACTTTTGGGCCTCAGCAAATTTACAAATGTCTTGTCACAGAACTAGGAGTTACTCACCCAAGACAGACCACGAATGTTCAATTTAATCACACCAAGGAGCTACAGAACCTTCCCTCTTCAAGGAAGAAAGAATCCGGAAGACAGTCTCAATCTACTTGGAGCTGGCGGGTGTCTTTACCCGCAGGGAGCCGGTGAGAGGGAGAGGCAGACAGAAATCAAAGGTACCACTGGTCCTCATCTGTGTAGCAGATAACTGAGAGGTGGAATGCCTAAAACATCCTCTCCCCATTCACCGCTTCCAGTGAAACAGGGAGAGCGTAAAATAAAATAAACTGTCAGTAGGGAGCTCTGGGGGTCAGAGCCTCTTCTGTGTGTCTGACCTTGAGCTCAGTTGTATATTAGGGAAGAGCCTTTGTATTCTATTACAAGTTAATCACTAAAGGGATACTGCCTGTAAGCTTAAATTATACATAATGGCCCATCTCTGGGAACCGTGCCTCCCAGGTAATGAGCGTAAAGCTAAAATACCTTTGTTTAGCTCACAGGAAACATTCTGACCAGGCGCACCTGTGAATGACTGAGGGAATGAAGAAATTAACACATCCCCTCCGGAGGCTGATCAGAACCAGGAAATTGGTTTGACTTTACTCCCTCCCCTTTTAGTATAAAAGAAGCTTGAATTCTAACTCAGGCAAGATGGTTCTTGGGCACATGAGTCCCCCATCTTCTCTGTCCACCGGCTTTCTGAATCAAGTCGCTATTCCTTACCCCAACACCTCATCTCTCGATTTACTTGCCTGTCATGTGGCAAACAGTACAAGCCTGGACTCCGTAACAACAGAGCAGATGAGATCAAAGACCCCGGCGTGGGAAACCTCTTTACCCCAAAGATCAGCATGCTCCCCGCAGCTGATCCACCATCACAGGGCAGCAGGGACTCTACCAGTGTGGTTGATAAGGTCCCCTTTCCTCCATGCCTCTGTGGTATACCCCAGATTACTGTGTATATCTCTTATCCTACCACATCAGTTCCTTCCCTAGGGTTCACTCCCAGAAATACTATTTAAATTCACCTGAGATACCTGGAGCATGAGGCCATTTTCTTAATTCATTGTTTAGCCTTGTGTGCATTCTTTTGGAGCAAACAGGACACTGAGACATGAAATAGTACAAAAAATACAGCATTCCACTTTGTGTCCATGAATAAGTGTCCAACACTAGGGTTTCATACAAGTGCCGGAATAACTGCCTGACTACACAGGAGTGTAAGAAACAGAAGACAGAAGGGAGCTCGGAGCCCTCAGGTGTGCACACCTCCCCTGTAGGGTGCTGGAGTCATCCTGCATGCCCAGAGACTAAGGACAGGGCTCAGAGGATCAGTCAGTGTGATGCCGGGGGCGGGGCGGTCAGAAGGTGTCTCCAGTGAGGAGCTTCTTAGTTAAAAATATATCTGATTGGCCTCCTTTAAGGAGGGATCTGATTGCAAATCCCAGAAGTGCTCAGGGGGACTGTGGTTAACCGAAAGTTACATGACTCCTCCCCAGGATATAAAGGTTAGACTTAAGTCACTAGAGGCCACCAGGCTACCCCATAACTATGAGGCGGTAGGGGCTCAGGGGGGATGCCTCCATTTTAAACATCTCGGAGGACTGGATTAAAACAAAATTGGCCAAAAAAGCATTTGACAAGATTCAAGCACCATTCATAGTTTTAAAAAATTCTTACCAAACAAGGAATAAGAATTTCCTTTACCTGACCAAAAAATTCTACCAAAACCAACAACAAACATCTTAATTAATAGTGAAACATCAGAAACTGCCACCCTTTAAAGTCAGAAATAAGATAAGGGTACTCAGCAACACTGTTTCATTCACCATGGTACTAGAAATTCTAGAAGGTACAGTCAGACAATAAAAAGAAATAAAATATGTGCAAGCTTTATTACTCAGCCATTCCTAAGCGTTGTCTGGAAGATGTTCCCACTCGGTGCACAAGGAAACATGAACAAGACTGTGCACTGCAGAACTGTTTTCTAAGAGAATGTTTTTTTAAAAGGCAACAATCTAAATGTCCATCAACAGGAGGATATTTAAAACTTGCAATCTATCTCTACAAGGGAGTGGAAGGTAGCACAGGCACTCAACATGCAGCTGCTAATAAAGAAGAGACAGACTCAGCCTAGCTCTGCATATCCAGGGGACACTGAGAGGCTGGGAAAGGTGAAGTCCTGGTATTAAAAATGATTTTATGCAGATAATCCAGAGATGATGTTCTATGGGCCAAAGTGAGCCAGCTCAGCTCTAACAGTTCAGAGCCACCTTATAATAATTAACCCACTTCCATAGGAACAAATACGGCCTAGACTCAGAAATTCTATGGGTTTCCACAGCCTTTCTATTTAAATTAAATATATAAAGTATGACATATATATACCTTAAATCCAAATCCATAACCATCCTACAGACTTCACCAAGAAATTCCAACTACGAGGGCCTAATTTCAAACTGTTTACTTGGAAATAAGAAATTCGAACAAGACCATCTCTAACAGCATCCTCTGTCTCCTCAAGAATATAAATAAACCTGTGGGTGACTGGATTCTGCGGTGGGGTGTTTCAGACACCCTCAGATGGAACATCAGTGTTGTACATTTTTTGAGAGGAAATTCAGGTTCACAGAGCACTGTGGAGAAAAATTAATCACAACCTAATCTGTGATAATTGGCTTAATAATAAATTTGCATATGCTTATTTTAAAAGTCTGCACTATGCAATACCTCTAAAGATAAACTGTCCCGTGCAAATAATCAAGCACAAATGGCTACTCTACTTAGGTGGCACAAAAATCAATCCATTGGGCTTCCCTGGTGGCGCAGTGGTTGGGGGTCCGCCTGCCGATGCAGGGGACACGGGTTCGTGCCCCGG
>NW_006779738.1:672065-675126 GCF_000442215.2 Lipotes vexillifer
CGTACCGAAAAAAAAAAAAAAAAAAATTCAATCCATCAAGTGTTCTGGATGGAGGTAAAGAAATACATACTCGTGTGTAGCTTTACACTAAATAATAAAATATGAAAGATGAAAAACATGATCTAATCTAGTGTTTACAAATTACATTCTACAACAGTGCTTCAGGCTTCCATGAACATTTGGTTCCGATTTCTTCTTCTAGTAAATTTCAAACTTATTAAACTCTTATTAAAGAAACATACACATTCAAATATATGTTGTACTCAAGCAGTCAACATTTTTATGTCCAGCTTTCAAACAAACCTAACAAAACACAAACATCACCTTCTTCTCCCCAAGTCTGAACTCGTGTGCATCTCTGTACATACATTTTGAGCTATCATATCACCAAGTGCCACCTTCCAGCCAGCAAGTCCACTTGTCAAGGCCTCCTTACTTACAAAGTATGATAGTATTTGTGAAATTATTTGAAACTGTTAGTACCTTTTGCTCTCATTTATAAAAAATGAATATAAATAGAAATATTTTGAAAACACAACAGCTAGTGATAAGTGCGACAGAGAAGGTCATCAGGCAACAGGCATATGCCATACAATTCACATTTAAAGTGTACAAGTGACTGGTTTTTAGCACATTCACAGAGTTGTGAAACCATCACCTTTCTCCCATTTCAGAATATTTTTCCCACCCCCAAAATAAATATTGTACCTCTTAGCTGCCACCCTTCAATCTTCCCATCACCCTCAGCCCCTGGCAGCCACAATCTACTTTTTCTCTCTCAACAGATGTGCCTAGATATTTCATATAAATGAAATCATACAATACGGGGTCCTTGTGTGTCTGGCTTCTTTCACTGAGTGTTGTGTTTTCAAGGTTCATCCACATTGTAGCATGGATCAGTACTTCAATCCTTTTTACAACCAAATAATACCACATTTTGTTTATCCATCCATTAATCGATGAACACTTGGGTTTCTTCTACTTTTTGGCTATTATGAATAATGCTGCTCTGAACATTTATGTACAAGTTTGTGTATGGATACATGTTTTCATTTCCCTTGGGTATATAACTGGGTGTGGAATTGCTGGGTCATATGTTAAGTCTATGTTTAACCTTTTAGGAACTGCCAGGCTGTTTCCAAAGCAGCTTCATCACCTTACATTGTCACCAGTATGCACAGGGGTTCCAGTTTCTTCCCATCCTTGCCAACATGTCTTTTTTATCCAGTCATCCTAGTGGGTATGAAGTATTATCTCACTGTGGTTTTGATGTGTATTTTTCCTTATTAAGGATGGTGAGTATCTTTTCATGTGCTCACTGGCTACTTCAAATTCCATTTTTATACACCTTTAAAATAAGATTACATTCAAAATAGGGAACCTCCAGATTATGAATTTTAACATACCGAATACTGCCAATGTGCTAATGTGTTCTCATCTCTTGATTTTGAGTAAATTTTATAAATTTGAACTTACAAAATAAATACTATTTTTTGTATGTGTTTCATAAACAACTTCATTTTCACTTAAAAAAAAATTGAAAACACTAACCTAATCAAAACTCTCATCATTTATTTCTACATATAAGAAAAGAAGCCCAGAGACTCTAAATGACAAAACTAGATTGGGGTGGAGAAATAATAATAGTATCTTGTCTCCCAGACTACCTACCCTTTCTAGCAGAATTAGATGAATAAGAACAACAAAATTAATTTTAAAACACCTTAGGGATATGTACATCGTACATAGCACAAAAGTGGTAAAACTAGAAAGCAAAGCAAATAAATGATTATCACAAAAGTCAGGACACACACGAGTTTCTGTGGTACTGACAATGTCCTATTTTGGGTAGTGATTAAACAAGCATTCAGTTCTTAACTATTTATTATTTATTATCACTTATTTATTTAACTGTTTATAGCTGTTTTATAGACTTTATACTTCACAATAAAAAAAGTTAAAAATTACATTTTTAGCCATGCAAACTTACCGGTAATTAAGTAAGAGATTTTGCTTTAGAAAAGAAATCGCTTAAAATCCATTGAAAGCTGACAAAGACAGAAAATTATCTTCCTTTGATCCTTCATACTTATCTGAATGGAGACCACACTGTACATCTTAATTTATTCTGTACAAACAGATCACTGCTTTCGAACATAACCCATTTTTCCAAGTAACCCCCCTTTGGTAGACATCATTTGTTGCCAATTTACTGAAAATTTCATGAATTGCAAGATCATAAATTCCTTGACATCCTTGTCAACTCTAAACTGAGCACAACCCCAGGGTCACACCTGTTCTTTCTCCTCACGGAAAAATCATTAGCAGCATAAACGACATCTCACATTAGCCACTAAAAGCCTTACTATTTACACTGCTTAGCAGCCCAGAGCCTGCTCTCTAGTCAATTATTTTAGAGTCGGAACCTAACTAAAGGTCAGCCTAGCAAAACAAACATAGGCAACAAAGTGCTAAAGAAAACGGGCAGGCAGAAAGAATGCTCCCCAGCCTCGCTGACTCAGATGCCTACTACCTCCTATGGGCAAAGAATCATGCTTTAAGGAAAGTGAAATTAGTGGTTACAACAGAGACACCACCACCACCACCACACACACACACACACACAATTATGTTACTTGGTGATTCAAGAAGCAAAGTAAAAATTTGCAAGGTCCCTAGTATAGACCATAAGCATTAAGGTTATGACCACTGGCTACCAGGATCTAAAATATTCTAGAAAGGTCTAGAATATTCTACTCAGCATCCTTTTTTAACCACCAATCTATAACCTTTGATGCACTGAGAACCGTAACTTTGCTTTCACATTGCAGTGTATTTGAAGAGGCAAACCCTCTGTCTCCCCCCGCAGGACTTCTCCCTCCCACATACAGTCTGCTCTAGAAAGATCCAATGCATTGAGCACACATCCTAAATAACCGTCACTCTGCAAGATGCCAAGCCTGCCTGGGACCTGCCGGAGGAAGCGGGGTGTGCTCGTTATAAGCTACTTGAGAGTCTGACAACCCATATGGTAGGGACAGGCAAGAGAAGGGAAAGAGGG
>NW_006779738.1:675151-676280 GCF_000442215.2 Lipotes vexillifer
GAGACGGGAAAGAGGGAAAGGTTTCATCTGGCCCTTTATCACCTGGAGCTCACAGAGGCCCACCTGACCAGCATGTCCCTTGTCACACAGCCCAGGTAGCTGCAGGAAACAGGTGACAGCAGGGATAATCCAAGGTTACTGAGCACTTTACACAACTCTGCCCAGCACTAGATATTTTTCCAAGAACCTCTCGGTGTTACAGCGATACCACACTCCACATCACTTTTTTACACGGCAACTGCATTCTAGGCACATAGCAGAGTACGGCTTCTGCTTAATCATGACTGCATCAAAGAGCATTAATTAAAGTCATTCGGCAAAGCTGGTGGTTTGGGTTGGGGTAAAATGGTGGTCTGTCATGGCCACTCCGGTTATGTTAGTACGTTACTTGTTTGCACCTCTCCTTCCCAAGAACCAGGAGGACCACAGCGGCATGAACTGAGTGGGCTTCTTCTGCCCACCCTCTGGCCAGAGCAGCTCCCCTGGCCCCCACAGGACCCGATGACCAAGTAGAGGGGCGGTAACAAGCCAATACGCCTGCAGGTCCCACCTCCAGGGCAGAGGCTCTGCTCTCTGTCTGCTTCATGTGGTCAACGCTGAATGCAAGAGTGCATTCCGCTTAGGAAAGATCCTCTAGACGTAGCCACACAGTTCTAGGGTATGAAAGCAAAGGCTGTACAAAAGACAGATCCATCAAAATTAAGGACCCTCCATAAGCCATAAATCCAAACTCGATGTAAAACACAAGCAGCAAAATGAACCTGGGAGAGGCCAAGAGTGTGACTTTGGAATGTGTCAGCCAGAAGAACAACAGGAAACCCCAGTTCCCCATGAAATTCTATTATAGGAACTTTTTTCTTAGTTGCCTCGTGGTATTATATCACAAAGATAATTGAGAAGTGATGCTACGCCATCCTTGGTTGCTGTTGCTAAGATTTCTTGAAGATACCTGAAAATAAACTAAATGTAACTCAGTAACCTTACATAAGGCATTGAGCGCATGAGTCATCCACCGCGGGGAGCTTGCACACTAACTATGCTGCAAACAGCTTACTTGTCAACGAAAAGTGATCTAAGGTTTCTGTTTTCTGGACTCCGCCTCCACTTTTTCAGGCTCTGCTCCACTCTT
>NW_006779738.1:676321-697191 GCF_000442215.2 Lipotes vexillifer
CCTTCCACAGTGAGACAGTGTAGCACAGTGAGCAGGGCAAAGTGTTTGGAGCCAAACTCTGGGTTTGAATCCCAGACTGCCTCTTTCCAGCCTTATGACTCAGTTTCCCCATCTGCAGAACAGGGATGATAAAACCATCACAAAGTGTCCTGAGGACTGACGACGTTAATGAATGTGGAGTACTTACGACAGTCCCTGGCACTTTCTACAGCTATTTATTAGCATATCATTATTATAGAATTAAAAATTTTGATAGTTCTGGGCTTCCCTGGTGGCGCAGTGGTTAAGAATCCGCCTGCCTATGCAGGGGACACGGGTTCGAGCCTTGGTCCAGGAAGATCTCACATGCCATGGAGCAACTAAGCCCGTGTGCCACAACTACTGAGCCCGCATGCCACAGCTACTGAGCCCACATGCCACAACTACTGAGCACATGCACCTAGAGCCCGTGCTCCGCAACAAGAGAAGCCACCACAATGAGAAGCCCACGCACCACAACTAAGAGTAGCCCCCGTGCAGCAACGAAGACCCAACACAGCCAAAAATAACTAAAATAAATAAATTTATTTTAAAAAAATTTTGAGAGTTCCTATGACCACTTGCTTTGAAAGGAAGTATTAAATTCTATTTTATCCTGCTCATCTTTACACGTACGATAACTAAAGAGAATCTCAGAAAAACCGGTTAAAAAATCACACAGAAGTCATCCTAATGAGCTCGGTACTTCAAATCCAAGAAAACATGTTTAATAGCTGCAAACAGAAACGTGGGCAACCAATGGAGCATGTGCTTTCTTACCTTTCCTAACTAAAGGATGACCACCACCCACACAGGTGCATCCCCCACTCATTCCACAAACAACTGGGGGAATGCCTACTTGCCCTGCGAGGGGTAATCCAACCCTGAACAGGCAGTATTAAAAGGCTCAAATACACACTGCTCTACACATTTTCTTCCTGCGCCTAAATTATAATAAAGGCATTCCGAGTGGGAATAGAAGACTTCTCACATTCCCTAAGAGAGTTCAACCAACCTCCTGTTTCAACTGGTCATGAGCAAAAACTCCAGTCTTTATCAGATTAGATGAATCATTTACTACCTCCTATCAAATCTCAAGTAAGAAAAGTGGTCTGCAAACACATTCTAAACCAATGGTCTAAATCACAGACTATCACGTCTGAGAAAATGGCCCATCATCACTTTCTTGATTTCTTCTCTTCCAGTGATCTTGTTCTCCACCAGATCTCCATCCCTCATACCTAGGGTCACTCCTCAGACCTTACTAAGTGTAACTCCTCCAGAACCTCACTTTCAAGTATCCCACTGGCATCTCTGCTAGTACTTTGTCTGCAGGACTTGTCCGACCCCTGAAATCTACAATCCCTGATCCTGCCACCAGCCCACTGTGTCGCAAGCCCATCCCCACTCCTCCAAAATCCTCACTCCCCTCATCCTCCGGCTTCAGTCCGTAAGCCATGATCACATCCCGACCTGGTATATACCCTCAGTTCCCTGTCCTCCCTACCGTCCCTCTACCTGCCTGACAAAACCATCCCTGCTAACAGCCCAAATGGACCTGAACACTAAGTGGGACCAGAGGGAATCCTTGGATTTTTCCCTGTTCAATCTCACACCATCCTAAGCTATTTCATTTTTCCTCTCTCCTTAGAACTCCTACATCTTCCCAAGCATTACTCTCAATGGAAGACAAGGCCTACTATTTCATTAAGAAAACAGAAGCAATCAAAAATTGCACAAGCTCTCACCACACTCACTCACCTAACTGCATCTATGCCCATATTCTCTGCCTTACTTTTATATGGATGACTGTCCTCGCTCCTGGCTATGGCCAACCCTCAGCTAGAAACACCTATGCCTTCTTTGGCCTATTCAAGGATATTACTCCCCTCTCTCTCCTGCATCATCAAATGTCCTCTATCAATTAGAACCTTCACGTTAGCATACCTGTATGCTTGGATTCCTCCCATCTTAAAATTCTCTTGACCCTGCTTCCCAATCCAGTTACCATCCCATGTTTCTCCTTTCCTTTAAAGCCAAAATTTTTAAGAGCTGTCCATACTCAATTCTTCTCCTTCCATTTGCTTTTGTACCACTGTAATCAGAAGTTCACCCCATCACCCTATGTCAAGGTCACCAATAAGCTCCACAGTGATAAACCCAATTCTCAATCACCATGTTACTTCAGCAGTAGCACTTAACCTAGATGGGAGGTAGCACGACAAAGTGGTTATGAGTATAGACTATGGAGCCACACTACCTGAGTTCAAATCTTGGCTCTTCCACTTACATCTTGGGTGACCCTGGGTGAAGCTGTTAATCTCTCATCTGTAAAATGAGGGTGGTAATAATATTATCTCATAGAAATTGTTGTCAGGATGATATTAGTTATTATATGTAAAGGGCTTAGGAAAACTGGCTGGAACTATGTGACTAATTTCAGTCACATCTTCCTTGAAGGATTTTCTTTGGTAGGTTTTCAGACCACCACCATCTCCTGCTTTACCTCCAGTCCTCTGCTGAGTCCTCTTCACCTCCAGGATTCCACCCTTCATCCTATCATCATTTTTTTCCTCAGTGCTCTCCATCAAGTCTAATGCCCTACCATATATCCCAGGCCCAGACTGCTCCTCTGATCTCCAGATTAATTAATCTCATCTATATTTTCATTCAACAGTATTTTTAAGCAGGTATTTTAGGCCAGGCACAGGCACTGAAGGTACAGCAGAGAATAGTAAAAAAAAAAAAAAAACTGCCTTCATGGAGCTATTGGATAAATTAGGGAGACAGACAGTGAGCAAAATGGAGAAAACATATTATGGATTAGAAAAGGAGGATGCTTATATTATTCTGCTTCACATAAGGTACAGTACACTTCCCTTTGCAACCTCCTGCCCTTTGTGCTATTGCTGTCACATACTTTACTTCTACATATGCTACAAACCCCACAATAGACTGTTATTTTTCTTTAGACAACCAATTATTTTTCAAGGAGATCAAAAATTAGAGGGAAATGTCTGTTTTTATTTGCCCACATTGTTACCATTTCCAGCACTCTTCATTCCGCCATGTAAATCCAAACTTCCATCTGTTAATCATTTTCCATCTGCCTGTTGAGCTTCATTTAAAATTTCTTATACTCCTGTGGTCTGTTAGTAATGAGTTTCTTCAGCTTTTGTTTGCCTGAAAATGTCTTCATTTCATCTTCATGTTTGAAAGACATTTTATCTAGGTAAAGCATCTGGCTTGACAGGGTTTTTTTCTTTCATTACTTTAAAGTTATCACTCCACTGTCTTCTGGTTTGGACAGTTTATGAGAAGGCAGATGTTATTACCTTTATTCCTCTGTTTGTAATAGTTTTTTTTTTTTCTGTATGCTCTCAAGATTTTCTCTTCATCTTTGATTCCCAACAGTTTGACTATTATGGCCTAGGTGTATTTTCTTATGTATTTATCTTGCTTGGGGTTCTCCAAACTTCTTGGATCTGTAGGTTGCTGTCTTTCATTAATTTTGGAAAGGCCTTACCCATTATTTTTAAACATATTTTTTGCACCTTTATCTCTCTTTTCCCTCTATGAGTTCAACTGTATATGTTTGATATCTGTCCCACCTGTCTCAGATGTGCTGTTCTCTTTTGTTTCGTTTTTCCATACTTTTCATTCTTTGTGCTCTAGTTTGACTTTTATCAAACCTATCGTGCCCTACCGGGGCATGAACCCCTGTCCCCTGCATCGGCAGGCGGACTCTCAACCACTGCGCCACCAGGGAAGCCCAATCGTAGTTATTTTTAAAGTCCCTGTCCAATAGTTCCTATAATTGGGCCATCTCTTTATCTGCTTCTATTGACTGTTTTACTTCTTGACAAAGGGTCTTTTCCTCTCCCCTCCCCCAGCCTCTTTTGTTTCTCTTGTAATTTTTTTTTTTTATTGAGTGCCACTCTGCTTAAAAGAACCAAACCGGGGCTTCCCTAGTTGCGCAGTGGTCGAGAGTCCACCTGCCGATGCAGGGGACACAGGTTCGTGCGCTGGTCCAGGAGGATTCCACGTGCCACGGAGCGGCTGGGCCCATGAGCCATGGCCGCTGAGCCTGCACTTCCGGAGCCTGTGCTCCACAACGGAAGAGGCCACGAATACTATTTACATCAGAAATGCACACACCTTTTCTTCTATCGGGGCCATTAGTGTAGGGAGTTGATCTAGTCTATAGTTAAACTGGGTTTGGCTTGTTGTTCCTGTAGTTACCTTCAATGCTCCACAGACTTCAAATTCCTCCAGCGGAGAGCTGTTAGTACCTGTGCTTAGTGTGAGGCCTGGAGTGTCTTTTCTCAGTTTTACCTCTCCACCTTCACTTGTGGCTGTGCCAGAGGCCATTTTTCTCCCTTCTTCTGCTTCTCCCCAAGTGATATGATACTCTGGCTTTTCACTTGGTAGAAGCTCAAAGTGGAAACAGGAGACTTATTCATTTCTCTACTCCAGCCTCAGTCTTTTCCCTGTGTATGTGTCTCAGGAGTGGGGCTTTCTCAATACTTCCTTCCCCATCTACCAGTGATAAGCTGGGCTATTTTTGATTTCTGACAGGAAAACTGTATCCAAAAATTTATTTGCATAAAAAATTTGAGGCTTATGATGTTACCTTTTTCCAGAGAAGACTAACATCTGCTTCTGCAGATACTTGATCATAATCCAGGATCATCTTAATCTAATATCAGGTACAGAGGTGATTTTTAGTGAGCCCTTAAGACCCTATGGTAGCCAGTCTATTTGGTCTACTTCCAGTTCATTCTTTTCCCTGTTTAGTCCTCTAGGGAACCAACCTCAAGCACAGCTGATATCCCTTTAGCAAGCTATGGATTCCAACTTTTCTCTCATGCTCTGTTAAATCACTCCAAACTGCTTCTTAGTATCTTGGCACTATTTTCTAGACTAAGTGAACAACCCCAAAAGATACAGCTCCAAATGTCAGGCTCATCTCTCTAGATTTCCCAAATCATGGCCAGTACTTCTTTGCCACCTTATTAGCTATTTCATGCCTTCAAGTATGTTTTCTAAATACTTCATCCGATTTCCTTGGTTGTTCTCAGCAGAAGAGAGGGCCCAAATTACCTTATCTACCAATACCTGAAGCAAAAGTTTTCTAACTTAAGTTTTAATGGAATAACTCTGGCTTCTGTGCGGAAGATAAAAGCAGGGAAAGGACAAAAGCAAGAAGACCAGCTAGGATGCTACCAAAGTAATTCAGATGAGCGAAGACAGAGCCTTGGACCAAGAGGGTTGCAATGGAGGTGAGAAGCCGTCAGATATCCAATGACCAGTTCTACATCTGCACTTGGATGTCTAAACAATATTTCAAACTTAACAAGCCCAAATGCAATCTTTCTTTTTCCACTGAAAGCTACTATTCCTTTACTCTCCTTCACTCCAGAAAATGGTAACTCCATCCTTCAAATTGCTCAGGCCAAGAACCTTGAAGTCATATTTAATACCTTTTTACTTGTACCTAACATCCAGTCCTGTTATCGCTATACTCAAGATATATGCCAAATCCAACCTCTTCTCCCACTGCCCCTGCTACCACCCAGATGCAAGCCACTACCAATTCTCACCTGGATTATTGCAATAGCCTCTCAACTGTCCTCTGTGGTTCTACCTGGGCCCTTCCCATTCTGACCCTCAACCCCTCTCATCTAGTCCCTTCCAGCAGCCACAGTGATCTTGCTAAAATGTAAGCCAGATCCATCACTCCTCTGCTCAAGACTTCTGATGGTTCCCATCTCACTCAGAGTAACAGTTCAAATTCACAGATAACAGCCTAGGAGGTCCTACATGGTCTGCCCTGCTGCCCTTCTTTGATCTCAACTCCTACTCCCCCGCCCCCATATTCACTCTGTTCCAGCTTCACTGTCCTCTCTGTTATCACTCCAACATGCCAGGCCAGCACCTGCCTCAAGAACCTCACTCTAGTTAATTCCTCCACCTGGAAAGCCTTTCTCCCACATGTTCACCTGGCCTACTCCCTCACCTGTTCAAGGTACGTTCTCAGGGAGGCCTTTCCCCAAGGATCCTATCGAACATTTCCCTCCTTGCCTTATTTTTCTCCACAGCACATTCTGCCATCTTACACCTGTTTTACTAGTTAACTTATTTATTCATGCCTATCTCCTCCCACCAGGATACAGGGTCCATATGAGAAGAAATTTTATTCATTGGTCTATCTCCAGCACCCTGACCAGAATCCAACAAACCGATATTTGTTGAATAAACGAATGCTGTGGTCTTTAAACTTCCGTATCTTTTCTCTTGCATTCCATACATCATCCTCTCAAAGTTTGGGGTTTGACAGAAACAAAACAACAAAATTTACACCTAAAAACAGATATTTGTATGTTTTCCACCATTCTGCTATTACACTTGTCACTTATGGAAAATTTCAAGGGCATGAAGTAATTAGATAGCTTTAATAGGAGCAAATTTTGAGCCTATTTCTTCTTCTCTGAGATCTACTTTTCTAAGGGATAAGACTATATATGCGTCCACTCCTCCTGATGCTCAAAGCATTTTCCTTGGGTAACTCTTGATAAGCAGAACACTATATATTTGTATTTCATTAACTGAGAACCTCATAAAATCAACCACGCCAAGGCACACCTAAATATCATACCCTTGGTTTTTATCAAAGATCTCTAAAAGAAAGGGCCACATGAAAAACATTTTTGCATTAACTGAAGAACTCCTGCCAAGGACACTGTTTATATTACTCACCGTCCTTATACGAAGTCCCATGAGAAATTCCTTCAAGAATTTAAAGCCAAGAAAAAACAATGTTTCCCCCAAATAGATCAGTGCTTATGGTTAGCATACTTGCTTCCTCCTTTGCTTGATTCTGATTCAATTTTATTGACATTAACTTATTTGAGTCCCCAGTTGAGAGCTACTCCAAATTCTTTGGGAGAAAGACTGGAAATGTCAATTACTAGATACATATAGATGTACCACAACTAGGGTGGACAACTGTCCTGGTTTGCCCAGGATTGAGTGTGTTGGCACATGGAACATTCAGTGCTGAAACCTGGAAGGTCTCAGGCAGACCTGGGTAAGTTGGTCAACCATAGCACAAGGGAAAATGGAACAACTTCCTGAGGGATCTGAAAATCTATTCCATCATTCTTTACACCTATACCAGTTCAGGTCCTCCAAGGAACTGACACCAAGACAGAAATAGACATGCAAGCAGTTTTCTGGGGCAACACCCATGAAGGAGGAAGGGGAAACGAAGCAGGAGTAGGCAGGGAGAACATGCAGACCCAAATGCAGGTCTGACACCTGTGAAAGAGGGAGGGAAGGAAGGAGGATCCAGGGAGGAGGGGCCTCAGAGCAAGTCTTGGCAAGGCTGATGGGGGGAGGGAAAGGGAAAGCAAAGGTTGTCAATCAGAGGAGTCCTGCACAGGCTCGAACAGCCCAGCTCTAATCCCTCCACCAGACAGTCACTGGATGGGAGCAGCCCAGGGCAAGGTGGGATGGCACGAACCCTACAGCGTACCTGAAGGTCCAACAGCTGAAGTTTTCACCAACTACTCTCTCATAGCAGGTTCTCCAGAAGGGAGAGCTGAGGGGCACCTCCATGGTGGCCATATGTTTTTTTTGGTTTGGGTTTTTTTTGGCAATATGTACTTTATTTTGTACATTAGAGAAAGTGACATTTTTAAAAGGGCTATTTTCATTTGTAAGCAACAAAGGTTTCTTCTTGCCCATGCTAAATTAAAACCAAAATAGACAGCAAAGCAACAAGTCAAATCCCTTTCATATGTGTATTTTCCATTTCACAAATGTGAAAAACCTTAATTTGAAAGCCTGTGTCTAAACTTTTCACCCAGTTTGATAATTTTTCTAAATTCGCTTAAGGAATTTAGCATAGGGACAGTATTGCTAATACTTTTATATCACTCTGTTTCCAGTCTATAGTTAAATTTTCATCTTTCAAAAATGAAGGCATTCCCATACTAGTAGATGATCTCAAAGGGTTACTCAGCTGTTGTAGTTTCAATGTTAACAGAGTGAAAATCTGTTAAATCCCAAAACCTGCAACATCTTCTGTTTTTTAAACAGCCTTTATTAAGTCATCACTTTTCTCCTCTGTGGCTGAGAGTTACAGACAGCAGACTGAGCTCACAGGGCTTAGCAGTAGAATCTCTAATATAACCAGAATGGTCCAAGAATCTCTAAGTACCCATAACCAACCAAACCTCTGGGCCTGGTGGCAGCCACCTTTAAAATACCTTCCCAACATCAACCAAGTCAAACAGTGCAACTAGGATGTTAACCAGCCCAATGTCTTACAGATTCTCTGGACTCTTTATTCAAGATTCATAGTTTCTCCTCTTCCTGGCAAATACTTCTGTCTACAAATGTTAAAGTCACAGCCAGTAGAGAGAGACCTTACTTCCTATGAATTAGTTTCTACCATAGTTTTCTCTCAGTCTCAGCATTCAACACTGCTGGTTTTCGCAAAGTTAAATATCTCCAGGTTTCCTTATGCGACTTTTAAAAACTCACCTGCTGCATGAATAGAAGTCATTGAGTGACATGTATTACCCAAAATCAGAGCTGTCAGACAACAGAAGGGACTAGACTCAGGAGATAGTGAGTGTGGTAGGCATAGCAATGGCCCCCAAAATGCCCACGTTCTGATCCTCAGAAGCTCTGAATGTGTGACTTTCCCTGGCAAGGGGGAGTTAAGGTCCCAGGTGGAATTAAGGTTGCTAATCAGCTGACCTGAAAATAAAGAAATTATCCTGGATTATCTAAGTGGACCCAAATATAATCACAAAGGTCCTTCTGAAGAGGAAGACACAAGCTGAAGGTTTAAGAGTCAGAGTAACGGGATGTGAAAAAGACTCAACTGGCCATTGCTGGCTTTGAAGATGCACCAGGGCCAAGGAATGCAGGCAGCCTATACAAGCTAGACAAGGCTTGAAAACAGATTCTCTCCTAGAGCCTTCAGGAATGCAGCCCTGCCATCAGCTTGATTTTAGCCTAGTAAGACCCCATTTCAAACTACAGAATTACAGACCTGTAAGGTAACAACTCTGTGTTGTTTTAAGCCACTCAATTTGTGGTCATTCATTGTAGCACCAATAGAAACCTAAGGCAGTGAGCTCCCCGTTTTTGAAGGTCATTCATTGTAGCACCAATAGAAACCTAAGGCAGTGAGCTCCCCGTTTTTGAAGGTAATCAAGCAGAAGCTGACTGGTCAATTGTGAGGATACCACAAAAGTGAACCCTGCACTGAAAGGGAAGTTGTAACAGGTGACCTCTACAACTCCTTCCAACTCGAACACAGTGTAAGTAAATATTTTCTCCTAATTTCCGGACATAAGGTGCCTGACAGCTTTGGGGCAAGTCATCACAAATGGACCATAAGCCAGTGGCCAGACTCCAGCTTGTTTTCTGGCCATGCACCACCACTCGCTGTAACCGCTCTCCATCTGTAAAATCCTTGCTCTCTAGAAGTATTTCACTTGACATCATTTATAATGATGCAGTATGAGACGGTAACATAAAACAGTTTCTCCTTGGAAGAAAGGAACAACTGCAGCACTAAAACATGTTTTGAAGCTCTGCTAGAGCAGCGCTTTAAAAATAGTGATAAAAATCAATAGAGGGGGGCTTCCCTGGTGGTGCAGTGGTTGAGAGTCCGCCTACCGATGCAGGGGACACGGGTTTGTGCCCCAGTCCGGGAGGATCCCACATGCCGCGGAGCGGATGGGCCCGTGAGCCATGGCTGCTGAGCCTGCGCGTCCAGAGCCTGTGCTCCACAACGGGAGAGGCCACAACAGTGAGAGGTCCGCATACCGCAAAAAAAAAAAAAAACAATAGAGGGGGTCTTCTTCCATCAGTATTTGTAAATAATAACAGAATAGAATCAAAAACAGCAGAAAATATGAGAATTCTTTCACGTTTTTGTTTCAGTTCTGTGTGAAGTGTGTGTGTGTGTGTGTGTGCACACGCGCACGCACGCACACGCGCACTGAATCACCATGCAAAATGTTCTCACTTTGGGTCACAGCCCCAAAAGTTTGAAAGTCACTGAACTACAGCGGATAGAAGCACATTGTTTAGTACAAAAGGCACACACACAAACTGTGTTATATACACAACTACTATAACACTGACACTTGTTCATTAAGAAACTTCAAGGAAGATACAAATGTCTTTTCATCTCAGAGTCTAGAAATTTTAGTTTAGCCCTTATATATATAAGGTTTTCACTGTAAAAAAAAATATTTAAAGAGAAAACCTGTTAACTTTCAATAAAAATTATTTGAGAAGGTGATGGCACATTTACAAATAGCTTAAACCTGTTTGCAATCACAGAAATCAGTACTTCTGTAATCCCTAACAAAAATCAGGCAGCAGCCCTAAAAGAAACTTAAGCTAACTGCTTCTCCTATCGTTTAATTCGGATCATAGAATTTGCTGAATAAGTCTTTATTCATCCTACATATGCCATCATTTTTGTGCATGTTCCCTTTTAGCTTTCATCTTGTGAAAAGGAAAGATCATAATCCTGTTCTTTCCTTATTTAGAAACCCAATGTTCACTGCAAATCAGCAGTTTACATGAAGGGACTTCACTGCTAAAGTGACCCTCACCTCTCACTTTCTTCCCTCCTGACTGGATCATCGCCATCAGCATCCCTGACAGTCAACTGCAACCCCACGTTTCTGTCATCTAACATGAATGAACCCTAAATGCTCCACAAATCTGATCAGCTTTTCAGTGCCTCATTCAGGGCTCTGATCAAAATGCTGACCCCCCACCCAATGGGCTAAGGTAGGCTTCCCCCGGGAGGGTGACCCACCAACCAGTGCTTTGAGGAAACAGCCACTGAACTCGTTTTGTCTCCACATTAATGAACCATCATCCATTATACTTCCCCTGATACCTCGATCCTTTTTTTCCCACAAGGAAACCAAGAGACTTTATCAAGTACACCATGTCTGAATCCATCTATCCCATTGCTACCACATTCTGCTCATGTTTCCCAGCATAATGATACTGCTTACAAAACCAACAAGGTCTCCTGCCACGCTTGTTTCAGTGACCCCATGATGGACTCTGGTGATTACTGCTGCCCCTTCCCACAGAACAAACATTTGATTAACAGTCCAGAATTTCATCTGAGACTAAAACCAAAAACCCCAATCTAAAGTTTGTGGGATTCAGTTCTCTGTCCTCTGCTACCTCTCCTTTTGCTGTAGCTCCTCAATGACTAAGGACAATGGTTTGGCAATCTCCACTACAAATTCTGAAAACATTTTAGGAATTAATTTGTCCACATCAGGAAAGTTTACTTTCTCCATACTTTTCCTGGGCTTCAAATCTCTCACAACTTAAGTTTTTACAGCCTTCTCCTGACCAAGAGAAAACACGAGCAAAACAGGAGTTGGGTGTTTTCTCTTTCCACCTTCAGTGACTCTTAAACTGAATGAGAGAATTTTTATTTTTATTTTATATTGGAGTATAGTTGATTTACAATGTCGGGTTAGTTTGAGGTGTATAGCGAAGTGATTCAGTTATCATATATATTTATCTACTCTTTTTCAGATTCTTTTCCCATCTAGGTTATTAACAGATTATTGAGCAGAGTTCCCTGTGCTATACAGTAGGTCCTTGTTGGTTATCCATTTTAAACACAGCAGTGCGTACATGCCAATCCCAAACTCCCAACCTATCCTTCCCCGCTCAGCCTTCCCCCACCGTAACCGTAAGTTGTTCTCTAAGTCTGTGAGTCTGTTTCTGTTTTGTAAATAAGTTCAACTGTATCATTTTTTTTTTTTTAGATTCCACGTATAAGTGATATCATATGGTATTTGTCTTTCTCCGTCTGACTTACTTCACGTAGCATGATAATCTCCAGGTCCATCCATGGGGCTGCAAATGGCTTTATTTCTGAATGAGAGAATTTTTGTAAAATGCCAGCCACAGTGTTTGGCTCTAAGCTAGTACTCAAAAACATTTGCTTTCCTCCTTTTCCTATTTCACCAGGAGCTAAAAAATCCCTTTTCATTTTTCTCCTTGACCTAAATACACCCCCCAAAAGATGCTGTTTGTTGCTCTGTCTGCATTTTGCAAACTGCATGAGCCTCACGTCTCTGGGTTATTCATCCTTTCTGTTGCCACCCTTACAAGTCAGTACTATGCCTTCTACACACCACCTATACACGTTACAGTGGCCTTACTAACTAAACAGGAGCACACGTCTGCGCGCACACACGCGCGCACACACAAACACACACACACACACACACACACACACCAATTTAAATCTGTAGTTGCAGGTTCTAACGGAAAAAGGAAGCTCCTCCTTTTTCCTTTTTTTGCCTGCCAAACTGGCCTTCTATCTAGGAAGGTCACCTGCTTGGCTGTAGCCCACAGCATCAGGAGGGATGTGCACAGCGCGAGGGGAGAGAAAGCCACGCAGAGCTCCAGGTCGCCTGGCAATCAGCGGGGCCACATATGTACCACACGGATTGTTCTCACAGCCACTCAGAACTCCATTCTGAAAAGCCCTCATCCCTCATTAGCCACTGTATATTTCAGAGAGCCAATCAGGGGAAAAGCAACAACTACAGCAACGGCAACAGTAATGATACAAAGCTCCATAGAGCACACTTAGCTTCACAACAAACCTAAGTTCTACTATTGCTTACCTTTTACCAGTGAAGAAACTGCGGCTTAAAGAGCTTCAGAGACTCACCTAAGGTCACAGAGCCACTCAGTGGAGGAGGCAGACCCAAACCAAGCTCAGACCCACCTTGACACTGTACATTTAGAGCCACCATTCACGAGCACTTACAAGATTCCATGCACATGTTAAACTCTTCACATGCATTGCCTCTTGTGAGACTCATAACAACTCTGCATTTCAAAGATGAGTCAGCTACCATTTCTGACACAAATTTAAGTGGAGCTAAATAGTCCGGGGTTGTTGGAATTTAAAGTGCATTTCCCAACCACCGTAATTCCTCAGGTACTTTTGGATGTGATGTTTAAGTAACATAATAAGAGGACTTACTACGTGTCAGGCAGTGTGACAAGGGCCATAAAGAAATTACTTCAAGAATCCTCCCAATGCCCCTGTGATGAGAAAACTACTATTAAACCATTTTACGGGTGAGAAACTTGAGGGTCAGAGAAGCTGATAAATTTGCTGAAGGAGATAAAGCAAACTGGGGAGACAGGACTCAGAGACCATAAAAATAAACATTACACCACACGGCCTCTTCTTTTAAGAACAAGTACCTGGGTGTTTGGCCTAACACATCCACTTGTGCTCTCGGAGAGAAGGTGATGCTCTGTCCTTTAATAAAACATGTTATGATAAATAACTTATCACCTGCTAGCATATGTGGTGTCGACTAAGCCCAAAATATGAATGACAGTGATCACAGATGAGATCCAGTGAGGAGACGCGGCTCCAAGAAGCAGACCTTAGGGACCCAGTGACCAGACGGAGGAAAGCAGCGCTTCACTTCAGGAACATTCTTTCCAGCCCTGACGTCAACCCATAAAACACAAACAGCGGAACAGTGCCAGGCCCACGGAGGACGACCCAGCCTTCCGTTCCATTCATCAGACATGTGCGAGTGACCCAAACCGACCACCCTGAGAGAGAGGGGCCCAAGGGAGCCGGGATGGCCCATCTGACGCTGTACCTGGAGGTCTGTCTCTGGACACCTGGATCCAGTCTGTCCCGACCAGCGCCAGCGTCCAGATGCCCACAGGGGGCATCGGGATGAGACTCAAGATGAGGGTGCAGGCCCACACGTGGTTTTAACAAGTACCCCCCATCTTGGTTTGCCAGGGTGGCCAGAACAGAGGACTACAGACTGGCTGGCTTACACAACAGCAATTATTTAAGTTCTGGAGGCTAGAAGGAGTCACAGGCTGTGAGAGGCCTCACAGGCTTCTGAGGCCTCTCTCCTTGGCTTGTCAGCGGCCCCGTTCGCCCTGCATCTTCACACGGTCTTCTCTCTGTCTGTATGTTAGTCGCCTCTTCTTACATGGACACCAGCCAGATTGGAGCAGAGCCAACGCTAAAGATCTCATTTTAACTTAACTGCCTCTTTTAGAGACCCAGTCTCCAAACACAGTCCCTTTCTGAGGTGTTGGGGGTTAGCACTTCAACATATGAATTTGGGGGGACACAATTCAGCCTGTAACACTCACACTGTAAACAGACTACTTTCCAACTTGTCAGAACAATTTCACTCTAAATCCATTTTTACAATTTTTTTTCTTTTTCACATGAATTAGGTCCAAAAAATGCAGTAAACTTAGGCTCCTTTAAATACTTAACCCATAACCAATTGAATAATATTGTTAATAAGTAGAAAATGAAATAATGCCACTTGCAGCAACATGGATGGACCTAGAGATCATACTAAGTGAAGAAAGCCAGACAAAGACAAATGTCATATCACTTATATGTGGAATCTAAAATAGGACACTAATGAAGTTATCTACAAAACAGAAACAGACGCAAAGACATAGAGAACAGACTCGTGGTTGCCAAGGTGGAGGGGGGAAGGGATGGATTGGGAGTTTGAGATCAGCAGATACAAACTATTCTGTATAGGATGGATAAACAACAAGGTCCTACTGAATAGCACAAGGAACTATTTTAAATATATTTTAATAATCTATAATGAAAAAGAATATGAAAAAAATATATATGTATATCTGTATCATTTTGCTGTATAGCAGTAATTAACACAACATTGTATATCAAATTTACTTCGATAAAATACTTTTTGGTTTGTTTGGGGGGTTTTTTGTTGGTGGGATTTATGTGACTTTTAATTCTCATTTTACTACCATTTTACAGTAAGTGCAGGGAGTAAAGATGGGGTGGAGTAAGGGAAAGGAAGAAAAGTATTTTTTCAAGTTCCTTGAACGACTGAAGCACGTGCTAGGATAAGAAAGTTCAGTAAAAGCATCATATCCTTTTCACCACAGAGCTCTTAATGGAGATGTGTGACAGAGATACAGCAACTCTTTAGATCTGGTGGAAGTGACTCCAACAGAGAATTAATACTTTTAAAAAATAAGAAGAAAGGAAAAATCCTTAAAAACATGTAATCCCTTTGACCCAACTTTCATATACACGTTTACTCTGAACGTTTATATAGAAGGAAGTTCATCATATCAAGCTTTATATTAGCAAATGTAGAAACACCCTAAATACCCCACATTTAAAGAACTGATTAAATAAATTATGTTATGGCATCTTATACAGCCATTAAAAATCATGCAGTAGGGCTTCCCTGGTGGCGCAGTGGTTGAGAGTCCGCCTGCCGATGCAGGGGACACGGGTTCGTGCCCCGGTCCGGGAAGATCCCACATGCCGCGAAGCGGCTAGGCCCATGAGCCATGGCCACTGAGCCTGCGCATCCGGAGCCTGTGCTCCGCAATGGGAGAGGCCACAACAGTGAGAGGCCCGCGTACCGCAAAAAAAAAATAAAATAAAATAAATTAATTAATTAAAAATCATGCAGTAGAAGAATGTTTATGTCTTAGAAAACATTCACTACATAATACTAAGTAAAACTGTGGGTTATGAACCCAAACGTATGTTCAAAATGATGTCAATTGTTAAAATAAAGAATATTCATACACAGGCAGAGGGATACACGCCAAATTTATCTCAAGGAGGGTTAGGAAATATTTACTGCTTGCATTAGCATTAAAAAAGTTTTTTGATAGAGAAAAAAATCTTAATCTTTTCTCCTTTGAGAAAAGGCTGTGTGTTCTTCGCTTGGCATCCCGAGTCTCTGAGCCTCAGTTTCCTCATCTATAAGGTAACGATCGTGAGGGCTTCTGAAGTATTTACAGTGTATTCAAAACATACTCTGAAAATAATTAAGTTACATGCACACATAGACAAAGTATTTTTTTTAACCGTGAGAAAATCCACATAATATAAAATCTGCCATCTTAACTTAACCATTTCCAAGTGTACAGTTCAGCATGTGAAGGACATTCACATTGTTACACAACCAATCTCCAAGAACTCTTCATCTTGCAACACTGAAACTCTACCCATTAAACAACAACTCCCCAATCTCTCTTTCCCCAGCCCCTGGCAATGACCATTCTACTTTCCGCCTCTACAAATTTGACTATGGAGTAAGGATTTTTGACTAGGAGCTCCGCACTTCCACCGCAGGTGTTCAGGTTTGACCCCTGGTTCGGGGAACTAAGATCCCGCATGCCTCGCGGCCCGAAAGGAAAGAAAGGGAGAGAGGGAGGGAGGCAGAAAGGAAGGAAGGCAGGAAGGCAGGAAGGAAGGCAGGTAGGAAGGAAGGAAAGAAGAGGGTGGGAGGGAGGGAGGAAAATACTTTGTGTTAAGTGGAAAGGAAGGACTACAAGCCCCCATGGCAGTCATTCCCAGCCCTAGTTTCAGATGCAGCTGGGAAAATCTAATTCTCAAAAAAAAAAAAGTAAATAAATTTAAATCAATTCCCATTTAAAATGTACCTACATACATGCATATTCCTCTAAGTTCTTTTGAAAAGTGAGAAGGTATTTGTGTGTTTGCTGCAAAACCACTAAGGTTGAAAATGGACTGAAACAGGGACGTACTACAGTCCTCCACTCTACCAGCGGAGCAATCAAAGGGAGAGCACAGACACAGATGACAAACGTATGGCTACCAAAGGGGAAAGGGGGAGGAGAGGGGTAAATCAGGAGTGCAGGATTCGCAGATACAAACTGCTGTATATAAAATAGATAACTAACAAAGTCCTACTGGAACTATATTCAATATCCTGTAAAAAAAAAAAAAAAATCATGATGGAAAAAAAATATGAAAAGTATACCTATACACTCCAGAGTTATTTACATACATATAAAACTGAATCACTGTGCCACACAGACTAACGCAACATTGTAAATCAACTATACTTCAAATTTTTAAAAAATGCACATTGTTTTTGGTGGTATTTACCACAAAATTGATTTCATTTCCAAGAAGGAGAACACTTTCTTCCTCACAAGAAAGTTCTGTCACACTTTCTTTAAAAAAAAAAAAACTTAAAAACATAAAAAGGGCTTATTAACACAACACTTTTTTCTTTACAACCACGTTGGGTACTTCTTTGTGTTGCAGTCAAGCTGAGCTGGGGGCTCTTAAGGGTTTCCAGAAATAGCCTTGTGGTGCAAGGGCTGCTCTCTGCTGTTCCCTGGGCATCTGGGGAGGGAAGGGGTTCTCCCTCCAAGTCTGTCAAAGAACCATGCCTCCCGCAGAACAGACAGTGCCAACCCATTCACAACAGCCAAGACATGGGAACAACCACATGTCCATCAACAAATGAATGGATAAAGAAGATGTCGTGTGTGTGTACATACACACATACAATATACTACTACTCAGGCATAAAAAAGAATGAAATAATGCCATTTGCAGCAACATGGAGGGACCTAGAGATTAGCATACTAAGTGAAGTCAGACAGAGAAAGACAGATACTATATGATATCACTTATATGTGGAATCTAAAATAGGACACAAATGAACTTATCTACGAAACAGACTCACAGACAGAGAACAGACCTGTGGTTGCCAGCGGGGAGGGGAGTGGGGGAGGGATGGATTGGGAGTCTGGGATTAGCAGATGCAAACCATTATATAGAGAATGGATAAACAACAAGATCCTACTGTACAGCACAGGGAACTATATTCAATATCCTGTGAAAAACCATAATGGAAAAGAATATGAAACAGAATGTATATATACATATAACTGAATCACTTTGCTGTATAGTAGAAATTAACATTGTAAATCAACTATACGTCAATAAAACAAACAAACACAAAAAAGAATGGACAGTGCGAGCAATGAAGCAGAGGGTCACCACCCCGCCCGGGGCCAGCTGCAGCCCCTCAGCAGGCAGCCTTGGTGTGCACCCTGAGGAGGCGAGGGGAAGAAAGTCTTCATTTCACTTCCCTCCTGACCGCTGCCTGGCCCTCCCTTGTCTCTCTCCCCTCTATGAACTTGGATCTCCACATCTGGGAACCCTCCCCACGTCCCATCACTTGGTGGTGACGACCTTACTCTTAGTTTCCTGGATCCTCTTTATGACAACAGAGCCCTCAGTAAGATGCAGATACATCCTCCTTACCAAGTACCTTTGCCTATATTAATGCAAGTAATCCTCCCAACAACGCTTGAAAGCAAATACTATTCCCATTTTACAGAGTAAGAAGCTACCAAGGCTCAGAGAGGTTGCGCAACTCACCGAAGGTCATGGTGCTGGTTAGAAGGTGGTGGGCTGGGTGGGAAGCCAGACAGTCTGACTTCAGGGCGTGGGTTTTCACCCTCTAGGCTAGACTGACCCTCTAGACTGACTCCCTATTGTTATATTTTCCTAAATTAACATTTCTTAGTGGAGTAACGGTTCTACCCCTCCTAGGTCTCCTTCCCTCAAGAATATGATTTCCGAAAAGATTTTCCAGAGTGATGTAGATGGAAGAGTAGAAGCTTTTAAATCTAAATATTTACAAACTTCTGACAGCTGAAGTGTCTTACACTCTTACATTCTATAATAGGAACTTCTATAATTCAGCATCACTTGCTAAAGGTGAAGATGCCATTTCTTTCTTCCTTTCTGTCCTTCCTCCCTCCTTCCCTTCCTTCCTTTTTGGCTGCGTTGGGTCTTCATTGCTGCACGCGGGCTTTCTCTAGTTGTGGTGAGCGGGGGCCACTCTTTGTTGCGGTGCGCGGGCTTCTCGTTGCAGTGGCTTTTCTTGTTGCAGAGCACCGGCTCTAGGCGCGCGGGCTTCAGTAGTTCTGGCTCGTGGGCCCTAGAGCGCAAGCTCAGTAGTTGTGACGCACGGGCTTAGTCGCTCCGCGGCATGTGGGATCTTCCCAGACCAGGGCTCGAACTCGTGTCCCCTGCATTGGCAGGTGGATTCTTAACCACTGCACCACCAGGGAAGTCCCTGAAGATAGCGTTTCAATTTCATCATTTTTGAAAGCTTCCATGTGGTAGAACATCTTGTTAATCAAAGACTTTTTATGTAAAATGTTAGCTGTAGTGGCTAAAGTTTTAAGGAGAAAAGATATCTTACATAAAAATTTAACAGAGTTTTTGATCAATAAGAAAATTTAGACAAAATGAAGAAAAAAGAATTGTTAGCATCCAGGACATTCCTGGTCATATTGACCAGATCAGGTCTGACTTGGGGGTCCCTGACCCTTTGACCTTTCCCCTCTCTCCACACCCCATGAAAATGTCTAACCAAAAAGAATTACTTCTGTACAATTTGATATGAATTTATATCAGTTGGATTATTACTTTTCCCAGGGACATCTGTATTTGTAAAATACTCTGTTTACCATATGATCCAGCAAACCCACTCCTGGGCATATATTCAGAGAAAACTATCATTCGAAAAGACACATGCACCCCTATGTTCATTGCAGCACTATTTACAATGGCCAAGACATGGAAGCAACCTAAATATCCATCAAAAGATGAATAAAGAAAATGTGGTGTATATATACACAATGGAATACTACCTAGCCACAAAAAAAAAAAAATGAAATAATGCTATTTGCAGCAACATGGATGGACCCAGAGATTATCATACGAAGTGAAGTGAGTCAGACAGAGAAAGGCAAATATATGATATCACGCATGTGTGGAATCTAAAAAATGATACAAATGAACTTATTTACAAAACAGAAAGAGACTTACAGACATAGAAAACAATCTTATGATTACCAAAGGGGGCGGGGGGGTGGAAATTAGAAGTATGGGATTAGCAGATACACACTACTATACATATAGATAATCGACAAGGACCTACTGTATAACACAGGGAACTATATTCAGTATCCTGTAATAAACAGGAGATATGGGAATATATGTATAGCTGATTCACTTTGTTATAAAGCCGAAAATAATACACCACTGTAAAGCAGTTATACTCCAATAAAGATGTTTAAAAAAATCCATAACGGGAAAGGATATAAAAAAGAATATTTTATATATACATATATAACTGAATCACTTTGCTGTATATCAGAAATATAACATTGTAAATCAACTATACTTCAATTTAGAACAATAAAATAATCCCTTTTAAGCAAATGCCTGGTTGACCATGTGTAAGTTGAGCAAACAGGTGAGAGAGGAAGATGCAAGCTGTGTGCATACGTGGATCAGTGAAGACCCCGAGCGGGCATCATGCCCAGGCCACCTGTTGTGGCTGAGCTTAGGGCCCA
The DNA here is from genome assembly GCF_000442215.2 of Lipotes vexillifer. Lineage (NCBI taxonomy): Eukaryota > Metazoa > Chordata > Mammalia > Artiodactyla > Lipotidae > Lipotes > Lipotes vexillifer. The sequence goes on from NW_006779738.1 coordinate 696,629, forward strand.
CACTGAGTTTTGATTTCACTGCAATAAGGGAGAGTTGACTACTCTTCTTATAGCTTTAAGAAGTATTAACTCTCCCATGATCTTTAAAAATAATGCCCTCAGAAATGTTGAAACCGACTGATGGAAATTCATCTCTACCACCCAACAGATGCTCATTGGCCTACTGAATTCCACCTTCTAGCTCTCTCTACTCCTTTGCCCAAAAAATTCTGGTTCTTCTGTTTTCTCACAAGTGTGCTACACGGCTCCTCTACCCTAGTTCACGGCAGTTTCAATTCATTCCACAAACATTTAAGTGCCCTCTGAACCAGGAACCGTGTGAGGTGCTGGGTGATGCATTCGTTCAGCATGACTCCTGACCTGCAGGGATGGGCACAGCCTTAAATGACCATGGGACACAGTCCTATACCCTGGGGGCGGGGGAGGGCGGCGGGCAGCAATGCCCTACGGTCAGGAGGAAGGGGAACGGTCCCTTTCCAAGCTTATAAACACCAAACCTCAGAAATGGTTAGTACCTAAAGAGCGGGGAGTTTATTCTTTTTTTTTTTTTTTTTTTTTTTTTT
>NW_006779738.1:697306-706107 GCF_000442215.2 Lipotes vexillifer
TCTCACTGTTGTGGCCTCTCCCATTTGCGGAGCACAGGCTCCGGACGCGCAGGCCCAGCGGCCATGGCTCACGGGCCCAGCCGCTCCGCGGCACGTGGGATCCTCCCGAAACGGGGCACGAACCCGCGTCTCCTGCATCGGCAGGCGGACTCTCAAGCACTGCGCCACCAGGGAAGCCCGGGAGTTTATTCTTGATTCCTACAGAGTACTGTGTCTTGGACCCAGGAAAGGGGTAGCACATACTGCTGGGATATGTGAATACAGCCCTTAGTAAGGCTCTGCGAGGTTGGGCACTTAGGGATAAAAAAGCAAACAACCAAGACATGGAATTAAGGAAAAACCAGCCAAACACAAGAATGACAGCAAATTACACAATGAAGCATAAACGAAATAGGAGCCAAAAACTCGGCTGTTATTTTAAAGGTCAGCTGCATGTCATGAAAGAATCACGGCCCCCATTCCTAAGAGGCTTACATTCTCCTAGGGAGATAAACCAAATGAACGTGGATCCCCAGAAACGTGAAACTGATTGTTACTCTATGTAGGTTGGAAAGGTGAGCCCTGGCATCAAAGGAAGAAAACATTACCTCACTTAATCCTCTAAATTGGTCTGAAAGGGGTGAGCCATGAGCTAATTTGTTTGTTTTTTTTAATGCTGTAGTTTAAAAAGAGGTGGGCTGGAGTTCTCCCTGGCTGGGCAAAAAAAAAAAAAAATTAATGGAAAAAGGTAAATTTTAAAAAGAATCATTAAAGTGTAAAAAAAAAAAAATAAGGGGGGGTGGTAGGGTTGGAAAGAACTGATTCACAGGAGGCCCTTACTGCCTTCCATCTGTGTATCACTTCCTGAGCATCCACTGGGAGTCAGCCCCACCCCCAACTGAATCCCCAACTGTGTGTCTGTCTGACAGTGGCTGGGTGGGACACGGGGATGCCACAAGCACTCCTGACACAGTGCCTGCTTTCATGGAGCTCACTGTGGAGTGAATTACATTTTGCCATCCCAGTTTTACAGGCTCTGAGACACCCAACACTCCAACACCCCCAAGAGCCAGTGCTAGAGCTCGTATAGAGCAGAATCAGGATGCAGACAGGCAGGTTTATCTGGCCTCAAAACCATCAGCTTTCTATTACCCCAAACGGTCTCCAACAAGATGGGCAAAAATGAGCAAAAACTGAAAGAGCACCCCAAGGATAGCAGCATCCTCCACGTGACAGTTCCCACGTGTCCCCATTTCCTACCCTAAAGCACACTTCACACCCAGGGCTGCAAACCTTCAGTTCCCTCAAGACCTACCCTGCAGGCCACATCCTCAAAGCAAGGGCTACTGCCTCGGACGCCAAATTCTCTGTCACACATGGAAGGCTCCATGGGAAGTCAGGAGAGGAAAAGAGAGAACTGTCACTTCCTCGCAGAAACAAAGAGAATGACCTCTCCTCCAACCTCTGCGACTTTCGAGAGAAAAGAAGGAAAGCAAAATATAACTGTTGGAATGGGCCATCCTATAACGAATTCAACAAGGATAGTGCTGCAAACGTCCTTCTAACTAGATTTTTCCCCTCCTTTAGCAGCCTGACCAGTGTCAGAAATCTCACCAAGTAGACATTCATTTATTTCATCTCACACTCCACCCTCCAAGCTTCCTCATCCAGGATGCAAACGCTCCTGCAAAGGACTTCACAGCCAAAGGGAAAAAGACTGGGCCCAGCACCCAAGGCTGAGAGTTTGAGACCCGTCATCACGTTGGACCTCGATAAAGTCATTTAACTCCCTAGTCTCCATGAAGGGAGGCTACACGAGTTAGCTCAGGGGATGGTGAAAAGCAGGTAACAAACAGAAGGACCCTGCAGCAGAGCCAATGACTCAGCAGAAAGTAGGCAAGTGTTAGTGGACGCTGACTCGGCATCCTTGTTCCAACTAATGAAGCCGAAAGTTGGAGTCCCCGACAGGAGGTTCCAGAGCACTGGCCCCCAGAAGGAGGAACGATGTTGTGATGACACGGAGTGACGAAGGAGCAGAGCTTACCTGGGAAGGCAGAGGTGTGAACCTGAGACGAACTGAATCTGCCAGCTTCGCCGAGAGCAGCGGCTTACAACCTGCGGTCCGGACCTGTAGCATCAGCGTCAGCTGGGAACTTGTAGGGAACCCTCAGGCCCCGCCCCAGACCCACCTGATTAGAAACGCTGGCGGGGAGGGGGGTCAGCAATCTGGGTTTTCCCAAGCCTTCCAGGGGATTCTGAGGCAGGCTTACATTTGAGAACCGCTAGCAAAGAAAGCCAAACGCACACAACATTGAATTCTATAGTTCTGTAGTTCTAGAAGGAAAATTAATGTAAGACCTGGCACATTCCAACATTTCTACTCTTGAAAAACAGAGCCGGGGGATAAGACTTTCCAAGCTTAGCACAAGGGGGTGCAGTCGGCCTTGTGTGTGTCTTGTGACCAAACTCTGGAACCTGTTATAGGGGGCAATGCTCTCGGAGCTCAGAGCTGGGTCACATGCTCAATAAACATCACTGCACAGCACAGAGGATACGCTTTTTGCTTTTTAAAGCAAAAAGCCTCCACAGAGGTAATCTTCCCTGGAAAATATCAGCAATCATCTAACTCTATTTCCCCCACCTGCCTTAGCACATATTTTTTAAATTTCCAAAATCAATCGAACGGCAGGCCTGCTGCTGAGCAGAGATGCCGCGTCACCGCAGGCTCCAAGTTCTCCCACCAACAGGCCCACACAGAGGCCCTTCTGTGCGATCCATGGTCTCGGCGTGTTGCTGGTTTTAGGGTCTCAAAGCATAGATAATCAGATACTGCTTTTCAATTTTCCAAAACATACAGCTACCACCACAGGCAACAATCAATGCAAAAAAATCTCCCGTTTCAAGGCAATTTTCTCTCCGAGCAAATCTTTGCCTGAATTTAACTGCACGTAACTTGCCAGCTTAAAAAAACACAAAAGATATAATTTTTAAAAATATAGAGGTGCACATGACACTCCCCTGTACATTTCTTTGCAACATCTGAGAATCTATAATTATTCCAAAATAATATAGCTAGTTAGGTTTTCCCCCTGGTCATTCTGTTACACACACATACACGCCACAGGCCCTGAGGGAGGGCTCGGCTCAGGACCCTGTGGCAGATCAGCCTCAAAGGCAAAAGATCACGAGCTAAAATTTTGGGTCATTTCAGAATTAAACCCACTTGCTCAGGCCTGTGTAGAACAGTGGCATCGTCAGTGTGGCCACCACAGGGATAAACTAGTGAGCAGATCTTTGTCACCGCCATCAAGGCGCACACTCCAGCCGCCCTCTGGAGCCAGCACCCCAAAACACAGAAGCTGACTTAGCTCAGAGATGCTCAAAGTGTAGAAGTGGGGCCTCCCAGTGAAAAACCACAGAAGACCAGAGAGAATACTGCAGGACTCCGAAGACCTGCTTCCCAGATCTTCTTGATCATGCAAATCACCTGGAGCACTGACGGGAAAATGGTCACCAGGAGGAGGTGCCACACCCCCAGTTTCCCCCTTCCCTCTGCTTCTGGGGGGAGCAGCTTCGTGGACTGACATACCTGGGAGAATCACAGGGTCCCCGCTCGGCTCAGCTGAGCCCCCTTCTCGCTCTGGAAGTGAGCTTCTCTGCAGGCTGCAGGCTCTGGTGCTGCCTGGGGAGCTAGGCCCTGAGGGAGGGATCTGCTCAGGACTCTGGCGGATCAGCCTCCACCCAGGAATGCAAAGAGCAGGCCTCCCAGGCTGGCCGACTTGACAGCCTCCAGCCCAGCCTCTGTTAGGGAATTAGTGACGCTCTGAGCTCCTCTTTGTCCTAGTCATTGTTTTCCTTCTCGGTTTGCTCAGAACCTGGGCAGGAACGAGGACTAGGGTCCGCTGGGACCCTCACCTCGGACACCTGCGCAGGTGTGTTTAATGATGTCGATTCCAGCCCCGCCCACGCCCGCCCGGAGGTGCTGGCTCCTTAAGGCTAAATCAGAGCCTGGTGCTTCGAGGAGCCCAGGAGACCCTCGTTATCTAGAAAACGAAGGAAATACTACTGTCTGAAAGAATTTCTAGAACTGAGTTCCCTGTTATGCAAAATTGAGCTATATGGGGGCCAGTTTCTGCAGAGGTTTGCAGCACTGTCTAGAAGTTTTGCTCTAATCACACCCACAGGGGAAAACTACAGAGACCATCAACTCGAGACTGGAACGTTTTATCAGAAGGTTAAGCAACCCCGCAAAGGAGCAGAGGCTTCCCAACGATGTCTCCAGAAAAATAAAGGAAGATTAGGGAAAGCAAAGCCTTGAGAGTGGGGGGGCGGGGGGGATGGCTGTGGGGAAGGAGGTGGGGCTGACACTGTGAGGGAGGGGCGGCCGTGCCCTGCTTTGGTGGGAAGGGCTTCTCTACAGAACCAAGACTGCTTGACACTGTGCACGGGGAAGGGTGCTCCCCACACTGTCTCCCCCCGCAGCTACCCAACTTCTCTCCACCTCTGAGACCATACTGGAGCCTGAGCATACTTAGGGGCATCAGAGATTAAGTCACCTGCTCTGAGCCAGCCATCAGAAGTGCTTGGCATCTGTTACCCATGACAGGGCAACATACGTTGATGAGCATCTCAGAACTCAAATTGCAGGGACATGAGATCCTATAACGTTTCCTAATAAGCAAGGAACCATAGTTGGAATTCATGGTACAGCACCCATGACTTGTAAGTTAAGAAGCAGAAAGCATATACTGTCACTGACATTTGGATGTCATCATGTGAGGTGCTGGTCTGTTTTAGTCTCATAAACATGGTAGCGTTTATGAGACCTCATTGGTTCACTCCTGACTTCAGTCCTCCAACCCTATTTTTCCCATGCAGTCTTATGTATCTTTTTCTTTTCGGGGGGGGGTGGGGATGAATGAATGAATGAATTTATCTATCTATTTATTTATGGCTGTGTTGTGTCTTTGTTGCGGTGCACAGGCCTCTCATTGCCGTGGCTTCTCTTGTTGCGGAGCACGGGATCTAGGTGTGTGGGCTTCAGCAGTTGTGGCACATGGGCTCAGTAGTTGTGGTGCACGGGCTTAGCTGCTCCATGGCATGTGAGATCTTCCTGGACCAGGGCTCGAACCCGTGTTCCCTGATTGGCAGGCGGATTCTTAACCACTGCGCCACCAGGGAAGCCCCAGTCTTAGGTTTCTTAATCCAAACTAACCTCCTATGTTTGGGGAAGGGATAATGTATATCCCCCGCACTGTGAAACCCACTTCCCCACGGACGAGTTTATATCTCCAGTTCTGACCTCTCTCCTGAACCCCATCCTGACCACCTCCCGACAGCTGCACTTGACTCTCCAGCAAAGGTGGAAAACCTCCACATGTCCAACCCAACCTCCTGGACCCACTGCTGCCCGCCTGCTCCACCTGCAGCTCCCCCATCACAGCTGAGAGCCACGGCCTCCACCTGCCAGAAGCTCCTCGCGACCCTGGAAAACTCCTTTGCCCTCACCGACCCTATGGGAACCACCAGGAGATCCCGCCAGTTCCAGGGGCAAAATGCACATGGAGTCCTGCCGCTGCGCACAAGCCACCGGAGAGCCTGTCTGAGGGTCTCCCTGCTCCCTCCTTGCCTGGCCACCGCCTGGTCTCAGCACAGCGGCCAGAGTGGGCCTCTTAAAATGAACAGCAGCAAGTTACCACCTCTGCTCAATGCCCGGCAATGATTCCCTGGTCGCTACTAGCAAGAAGGCAAGTCCTTTCAACAGCTCTCAGGGCCCCGCTGCCTCTGCCCCAGCCCCTCTGACCCCTTTCCTCCTATTCTGCCAGAATTCTCCAGGCATACCCTCCACCGAGGTCTTCCCACTGGCTGTTCCTTCTACCTGGCAGCCCCTGGACTGGTCGCCTCCTTCAAATCTGCTCAGATGGCATCACCTGAAGAAGACCCATCCCGATGCCTGTCTTTAAAATCATCCCTGGTCCCTCCTTTGACCCTCCTTTGAATCCTCATCCTGTTCTACTTCTCACTTTTCTACCCATAGCACCTACCACGCATTTCACTTACTATGTTGATTTTTGATTATGTCTCCCCCACCGGAACCTAAGCTCCATGAGGTCAGAGTACCTGTTCGACCCAAATACTACAACAGTGCCTGGAACGCAGTGAACAAGGCAGCTGGGCTAGCTTTGCATCCTGCCCCACCTCCCTGAACGTGTTTGCCAGAACACAGAATTTTCTATCGGGAGGAGGGATGACTTATAAGTGGATGGCAGCCACCCTTATTCGAGATCTTATTTACAAGGTTCTGGAAGGAGCTTCTGCACCGAAATGCCTCCCGAGACAGTCAGCCAGAGCGCCTGAAATCCCCAGACCTCAGGAGAGGGCCTCGAGGGAGGATAGAACGTGGTAAGACCTTCACAGCCATTAGCATCTGGGCATGAATCAGCCCACTCAAATAGCCATCCCCCAACAGTAAACATATAGAGGGGGCCTGCCACACCCAAGCGCTGTGCTTAGAAACTCAGGGCTAAGTTAGAGGGAGGCTCCATCCCCACCATCAAGGACGCAGGGGTCTCGGCAGGGAGACAAGTGCGTACACAGACAGTCGTGTTCTCAAAGCTGCAGGGAGGGTGTGCACGGCACCCTGAAGAATCAGAGAGGAGAGATGGCCTGGCAGAGAAAAGAGGAAGAGGGAATAGCGCCTGCAAAGCCACAAAACTGTAAAAGACACAGCACACGTAAACAACAGCGTTGCTAAACTCACTGGGCTGGAGTATCACAGGCAAGGAGATGAGGCAGAGGGAGAAAGGGGCACACTAGGATGATGTTTTGTCTTATAGGGGGCGAGAGGTGGCAGGGAATGAGAACAGGGCAGAGTTCCAGGAAGACAGCCCTTGGGGCAGGTAGCAGAGGTGCTGGAGGGAAGAGGCCTCACTGCCAGAGGCCTTGATGAAAAGGCTCTGGGAAGTGAGAAAAGGTACAGTTGGCTGAAAGAGGACAAAACGGCCCAGAGTGTGGCACAAATCTCCCGGAGAGCCGGGACAGCTGGTGACTGCAGAGGCTGTGTCTGAAAACCGAGCGTGACGCAAGGACTCGGCCAGATCCCCCCAGGTCTGAGCCACAAGCAGGCACCTTCCAGGGATGACAGATAATGGGTTGTCCCCTCCAGGTCGTACTACAAACAAAAAGGGTGGAAGATGGACTGGAGAGAGGAGACCCCCTTCCTAGTCCAGGGGAGGCACGCCGAGGGGCCGACCTAAGGCGTTTGCAGTGAAGATGCAGTTACACCACAGGAGATTAAGAGCCCCTCAAGGAACTCCAGCCCAGAATGATGGAACCAAGAAACGCCTGGGTGACCACAGAGGGACAGCCAGACCAAAGGGAGCCAGTCAAAGTTCGTGCTTGCAAATAACGGAAAACCACTGAGTTGGAATGCTGATGAGTGCTCACAGAAACGACAGGGAGAGGGGAGAATGTGTCTTGAAAAGTGGACAGAAACCAAAAGAAGCTGGCTGCCAGAGCAAGGCCCATGGCCAAGACCCACACAGGAGCAGTTAGGACACCCCAGCACCAATACCTGAGTTAGCTCTGACCCACCACCTGGCCAGTGTCTAACTGGTTGTACTCAAACACAGTCTGAAAACAGTGAGAGGCTGGGCAGTCAGCCTCTCACTGTTATTTAACTACTTTCCTATATGAGCAGTTAAGTGTAAACTTCCTGGATGTACCTGCATTTAGAAAGATGACACATTACTATTAACGATAGCCATACATGGAAACAACCTAAATGTCCATCAGCAGGTGAATGGTTAAAGATGTGATATACAGGGACTTCCCTGGTGGTCCAGTGGTAAAGAATCTGCCTTCCAACGCAGGGGACACAGGTTCAATCCCTGGTTGGGGAACTAAGATCCCACATGCCATGGGCCAACTAAGCCCACACTCCACAACTACTGAGCTCGCGTGCCTCAACTAGAGAACGTGCGTGCTGCAAACTACAGAATCCATGCACTCTGGAGCCCACGCCCCACAACTACAGAGCCCACGCGCCCTGGAGCCTGAGTGCCACAGCTAGAGAAGAGAAAACCTGCACTCCACAGCTGGAGAGAAGCCCATGTGCCACAACTAGAGAGAAGCCTGCACACCACAATGAAAGATACCGCATGCCTCAACAAAGATCCCGTGTGCCGCAACTTAGACCCAATGCAGCCAGATAAATAAATAAATAAATATTTTTTTAAAAGATGTCATACACACCCCACACACACAATGGAATATTACTCAGCCACACGAAAGAAAGAAATACTGCCATTCGCAGCAACATGCATGGACCTAGAGATGATCATACTAAGTGAAATAAGTCAGAGAGAGAAAGACAAATACCATATGAGATCACTTATATGTGGAATCTAAAATAGGACACAAATGAACTTATCTGTGAAACAGAAATGGACTCGCAGACATAGAGAACAGACTTGTGGTTGCCAAGGGGGAGGTGAGTGCGGGAACGGACGGACTGGGAGTTTGGGGTTAACAGATGCAAACTAGTATATACAGATGGATAAACAGCAAGGTCCTACTGTATAGCACAGGGAAAATATCCTGCGATAAACAATAATGGAAAAAAATATGAAAAAGAATGTGCATGTAAGTTTTACTGAATCACTTTGCTGTACAGCAGAAATTAACCCAACATTGTAAATCAACTATACTTCAATAAAATATTTAGGGCTTCCCTGGTGGCGCAGTGGTTGAGAGTCCACCTGCCAATGCAGGGGACACGGGTTCGTGCCCCAGTCCAGGAAGACCCCACATGCCGTGGAGAG
>NW_006779738.1:706750-730702 GCF_000442215.2 Lipotes vexillifer
GAAATTGAGTTATTTGTAGTGAGGTGGATGGGACCTAGAGCTGTCATAGAGTGAAGTAAGTCAGAAAGAGAAAAACAAATACTGTATGCTAACACATATATATGGAATCTAAAAAACAAAAAGAAAAGGTTCTGATGAACCTACGGGCAGGACAGGAATAAAGACAGGCATAGAGAATGGAGCTGAGGACACGGGGAGGGGGAGGGTAAGCTGGGACGAAGTGAGAGAGTAGCACTGACATATATACACTACCAAATGTAAAATAGCTAGCTAGTGGGAAGCAGCCGCATAGCACAGGGAGATCAGCTCTGAGCTTTGTGACCACCTAGAGGGGTGGGATAGGGAGTGTGGGAGGGAGGGAGACGCAAGAGGGAAGAGATATGGGGACATATGTATATGTATAGCTGATTCACTTTGTTATAAAGCAGAAACTAACACACCATTGTAAAGCAATTATACTCCAATTAAAACTAAATAAATAAATAAATAATTTTAAAATGGCCAGAGCCAAGTGTCTAAACCTGCTTATTCATTAAGCCTGGGACTAACAAGTCATGCCAGCTCTGCCAATCAGCTAAAAGGGGGAGCCGTCCCTCAGGCAGGCAACAGGACCATTAGGAGATAGGCAGATACCAAAAGGGAAGCTTCCAGACCTTGAAAGGAAGGGCTGTCATACAGCCCTTGTGAGACCCCAATGTCAGCTTAGGAAGTGAGGGGGCCAACAAGCCATCTGAACAATCACCTCTGGACAGACCAAGCAGGGCAGACAGAATCACACTGTGGTGAGGGGGGACTCTGGGGGCTGGACAGATGGGATGCAAGGGGGGACTGAGTGGGCCACGCAGCAGGGAAGGAAGAGGTGGGATGGGGCCACAGGAGGGTGCATCTCTGTATTCAGGGGCCAGGTTAACCTCGGAGGGACCCCAAGGATCCCATACAAAAAAAAAAAAAAGAATCAGTGGCTGACTCAAAAACCCCAAGAATTCCAGGTACAGGGAAGGAAGAGGTGGGATGGGGCCACAGGAGGGTGCATCTCTGTATTCAGGGGCCAGGTTAACCTCGGAGGGACCCCAAGGATCCCATACAAAAAAAAAAAAAGAATCAGTGGCTGACTCAAAAACCCCAAGAATTCCAGGTACATAAGCCGTTCCTGCCCCGGCTTCTGCTCACTCAGGAACTGTCCATTTCGATTCTGGATCAGGAACTCCTCAAAGGCCCAGACACGCCAGGAGAGGCTCAATGAATAACGTAAGGATGAAGGAAAGAAATCCATGCTCTTCTGCCTCATCTGTTTCCTTCTCTGCTTTTCCACTTTCTTTTTTCTACTTTCATGCTATCTTCCCACCCCTTATTTTTTGGCAAGCATTCTTTTGAAAGCTCCAACTAGTCCCAGTGGGGACCCAATAAGAATGGAAACAAACCCATTTTTAACCTAAATCGTGAGCAAGAGCAGGCAGAAGGGCCCAGGAAGGAAGGTATGGAGGTGGCAGTGACCTTCACCGCAGACATGGGGCCGACAGCCGGCAGAACTGGGGCGGGTGCACCCCAGAGCTGAGCACGGCTCTGAGGCCAGGGCGCCTGAGTTCACATCCCGGGTCCTCTTGTAATGGGCTGCTTAGCCTGGGGAAGTTTCAAAATTCCTCTCTACCTCAGTTTCCATATTTGTAAAATGGAAAAAAATAAGAGTGCTTACGTTATAATATTTGGGGGAAAATTACTTTTTTTGGCTCACGGGCCCACCCGCTCCACGGCATGTGGGATCTTCCCGGACCGGGGCACGAACCCGTGTCCCCTGCATCAGCAGGCGGACTCTCAACCACTGCGCCACCACGGAAGCCCCTGGGGGAAAATTAAATAAGTACTTAGAACAGGAACTGGCACTGAATACCCACCTCTTCCTTCCTTGTTTTTTTCTCCCAAATAAATACCTAAGTGTTTTTCAAAAGAAGGTTCTATTGATCCACCCTAGGACACGTGGTACTAAACAATTTCCTAGTACAGAGTAGGATTTTTAGTTTATAATTCATCCTTATGTATCTGTGCCCTGTCCTTGGATTCATCTTATAACTAATTACTGAGGCTGGCTAGCCATCTGTGCTCCTAAAACATGAAGAGAACAACCACCTCTGCTGACCAGCTCAGCTGAATGAACCTAAACAGTACATTTATTGATATTGCATTTTCTGATTTTATACTATACTTACATTCATATCGCATTTTCTGGGCCTTTTTCCTTAATGGTCACACTATTTTCCCATTGTTAAAAGATGACAGTTAAGAACTGTTAATTTATCAGGGGGGTTATGTGACTCAGAGTCCGCGCAGACGAAGAACTCAGGTGTTTTCTGGATTCCTTCTGCATCGGGTGTAACAGGGCACACGTTATTGATATTCAGGAGCTGAGATGGCTAAGATGTGTCTTGGCGAGAGGCTGCCTCAGGGAGAGACTGCCTTGGGTCCTCGTTGAGTATTTATCAGTGCCTGCAGCTCTAACCCTCATGAACTTCTCTTTCAGTCAAGACCGAGTCACTGGCCCTTCTTCTGTGTTCAGGAATTTGATGGCACAAGTGAGTTTCCCTTCCAAATTTTCTACATTTTCAAGGTCTTAAATACTCCTTTCATACATGAATAGTTGAATGCTTCCCATTGAATGGGAAATGAGTTGGGAGTAAAAGAGACCATCAATTCTCCTGGATTCCTTAACTCAATCTCGATTTTCATCTTCAAGTACAAAAATTGTAATGCATACATTTGAATAAAGAAAATGGTTAAGGAAAGTCAATTGGAAATTCAAATCATGATCCAAGATATTTCTCACACAAATATGCATCAACACACAAATATGCATCAACAAAAGCAACGCAACATAAAGGCCAACAGGATTGGGGCATCCGCTAGCCAAGAGATCACAGAATATAAAGCTTGGTTTCTCCCTCTCCAGGTCTGCAGCCCAACTAATGATTACTAACATTACTGGTCATATACGTACATGGAATATTATCATACTTGGTATAAAAAAATAAATTCCCAGAAGGAGTAAACTGAAATCTTTTACTTAAGCCCATATGCTCCCTGCCAAAAGAAATTAAAGTTGCTTTAATTGTATTATAAAAGACATTTTCCTTTTGTCTTATCCTTTGCGATCTTGTATACTGGAGTGTCATGAGGATCCCTGAGAAACAGAAATAAGTATTAAGTAGAAATCTATGTAAATATACCAGAGACCCAGAGGCCAGACTTCCAAAACATAATTCCTTCTTACTTAACCTGATTTAAATAACGGAATAGATTTCAACAGTCACCCAATCAGAGAACATTAGTTCTATCATCTAGGGTTCATTTCCTTCTTAACAATTAATACACAGAATGAAGAACCAAACAGGATGGATTCCGCCAGATCCCTTAACTCAAAAAGCTCGGCCTCTTCCCCCATTTAACTCAAGGCCTATACCATTTTTCAGAGCTCAGCGCTGATGGAAAAGGGCAGTCTGGCAGCTCTAAAGAATTCCACTTTATTTATTTATCTACCTAAGGGACATAGTTTGGATCTTTTATGCACTGGAATACTTGAATCATACGAGTTGGAATATGAGCCATCCAGAAGTTGAGAAAAACAGAAAATATATATTCAAGCTAAAATTGATCCAGTTTTAAGAAGGCCATTAGTCAACCCCAATTTTAGGAAAGTTTTGAACAAACAGGCTGGACTAAAATAGAATAAAATCACAGGGCGGGTGAAGAGCTTTCACTTGGGACTCTATCCGCACAGCAGACTGCAGGACCGACCTTCAATCCCAACTCCTTGGGGGTGGAAGACTTCTGGTTCAATACAGTTTAGGAGAAAGGCTTTCTGGAACACACCCCACAGATTTAAAGGGGGCATGAGACACTGCCCTCTAGTGGCTATGTCACAGAAGACAAGTTCCAAACAGGCTGGAGAGCTCATTTTATGCTCTTCTGGAACTACTATCTCCTCTCCAAGTGGTGAACTCTTGAAGAGCCTTTATTCTATAGTTGAGTATCTTCGGTTTTTTTTCTGAAGCAGGTTACAGATGGTAGAACGACTAGCACAAAAGTCAAACTACTCCCAGACACCATCACTGGGGTTAGAAAAATAAGATACCAATCTATCTTCCCTTGCCAAAGGCAAAGATGCTCAGGGAAATTAGAATTGAAAACAATGGAGTCCCAAATACTTCAGTTTTAGGGGTTGTAAAACATCCATTCCCATAGAAACCATAAACTTGAAGTGTTCGTTTCTGTTTTTTATTTAAAAAAAAAAAAACAGAAGAAAGGGTTCACAGTTTAGAAATGACAGGGAAGAAGCAGGAGTACCTCAAGTATAATGACAGGAGCTGCAGAAAAGAGTTCCATGTGATTTAATCCCAAACAAAACAAGTCCAGGAAGAGATTTCCCAGACTGACAATTGGACAACACCTTTTCTTCAATGGAAAGTATTTAAACATGGCATTGCTTAATGTCATAAACCAAAAGGCAAGTCCCTTCTGTTGAAGGAAGAGACTGTCAATCTGGGTTTTATTCCTCCATCCCATAAACCCTGGACTGTGAAAGTCTATGAAAACACAAAATAATTTTCAAGATCCCAGGAGCCATGACCTTCACCATTTTCCCTATGACAGTTTATAAGTCCCATTCTTCACAATAATTTATTTGAAGACTCAGACCTCTACATGAAAAAGGAAAACTATTCTAGTAGAACAATCCAAGCGAAACCTCATTTTCCCAGGGCACACGGCGTCCCTCCTGCCTGCAATGCTCAGGGTTCAAGGTCAGCCCCAGGTCTGCTTCCCTGTGTCTATCTACCTGACACCTTTATCTCTGTAGCTGGTCCCTCTTTGCCTGAGTTGTTGCCTGAGCCAGGCTGAGCCATGCGATGAGTAGCTTATTTCATGCCTATTACATGCCCATCTTGTTTCTGATTGGTCTCCTCGATGTGTAACGTCTCCCCAGCTGGGAACACTGTGTGGCAACAGTTAGTTGTTAAAATTTCCCAAAGCATTCTGCAGATGGAACACAAAAGGCTAGCTCCTTGATCTCCAGGTACCAGGCCAGCAGGATGCACTACAGTTTGCCTAGTGGGCATTTCCTCTTAGTGAGAAAGAGATTTCAGTGGTCCTGCTGTCAGCTAAAAATATAATATGATAAATAACCCTTTTATTTTGGGTAACACTTTCTGGCTACAGAGTGATTTCAAGCATGGTCCCAGGAAAATGTCACACTTTTCCTACATGCATGAGAGAAAGATCGACCCATAACTTCTAGGGTAACTCTGTTGGAAGAGTGCTGCATGGCTCCACGGAAGCTGCCATGGAAGTATGTGGTACATACTTAGAGAAACAGGCAGTGTCCAACTCTGGCTTACATAATTCCAAGTTTCGTAGTTGAAGCCAAGGCTTCCCTTAACAAGACAAAATGATTAAATATATAAACTTGATCTTAGATACTCTTGATACCCCCTCTCCCCTTTACTGTCTCTAAAATATTAAGGGAAAAATACTGGCAGAAAAAGCTCACTACCTGTATAGTGTTATTTTCAACACTGCAATGTCCTAGAGGCATGGTCTAGTGGCAACGCCAGCTAACTCACCATCTTGACTTGGTGTACATAGTTCTCTTTCTGGTCCTCTCTGTTTCTTCTCTAAGCCCCAGCCTCATGGCGGGGTCCCTCCTACTCCCCCACATCCTCCTTTATCTAATGCCCTCAGATGGCCCCCATCAGGTGAGCCCCTAACCCACTCTGCACTGCTGCTCTCCAACCTAAGGAGAGCTGGACCATCACCCTGCTTCCTTTCTCCACTGCCAGCCCACTAAAACCACCTGTCCAGTCCCTGAATCCACAAGGTGGGGAGGAAAAACAAGGGCTGTGGAGTAAGACAAGCCGGAAGGGAAATTTACAACCTACAACTCTCCACCTGTCCCATCCTTTCTCTAGAATGTGGGGTGGCGGGTATTTAGCAAAGGGAGAAATGTTGGCAGTATCTCCAACATTTTCGTTTGCAACTAGAGCCTGAAGAAGGTACTTAACCCAAGCAGAAGTCCCACCTATAAAACTAGGATAACACTTAACCTGATGAGGTTGTCCAAGGTTTATGTGACATAAACCCGGCAACATGCTTATTAGCACAGTGCAAGGTACCCAGGAAGCCCTCAGTACACAAAGACAAAACAAATGACGTGTTTGTAAAACATTTGATAAAAATTAAATCACTCTGTTAGCCAATACTTATTGGGCACCTTCACTGCTACGGTCTGATGTTTGTGTTCCCTTCAATTCATACGCTGAAATCCTAACCCCCAAAAGTGATGGTATTAGGAGGTGGAGCCTTTGGAAGGTGATCAGGTCATCAGGGTGCAGCCCTTATGAATGGGATTAGTGCCCTTATAAAAGAGACCCCAGAAGCTCCCTCGCCCCTGTGACAACACAGCAAGTAGGTGCTATCTATGAACTAGAAAGCAGGTCCTACACCAGACACCAAACCTGCAGGAGCCTTGATTGTGGACTCCCCAGCCTCCAAAACTGTGAGAAACAAATTTCTGTTGTTTATAATCCACCCAGTCAGTGGTAATCCGTTATAGAAGCCAGAATGGACAGATTTTTACATTCAAGGATTCTATCAAGAAACAGTACCCCCTGACCTGCCCTCAAAAAAGGAAAGGTTACCTATATTCCTTGCTCATAAGGAATTCATTACCTAGTAGGTCAGTGATACACAGAATACACTTTAAAAAGTGCACAAGAGCATTTAGAGATCATACATAGAGAGGAAGTTAAAGCACAAATACTGTACAACTGAGCACCCACAGAACCAATATTAGGTGGTGATTACTTGCAATAACAAAAGAACTTTCCACGGGGTGCCTGTATGTCACAAGCTTCCCCCTTAGTGCATTTAAGCTGTATGTTGATTTTCTTTTTTCATTCAATTCACCCTTTCAGGAACACCCTCTCTGTAAAGCCCGATGTATCCATATCCCTGCAAAGGCACAGAGGTAGAATCAGAGGAATCACAGAAGGGGGTCGCCCAGCTCCCCTGCCCCACCCCTCCAGACACAGGCTCCCTAGCTGCCCTCCCTGCTACTGACCAAAACTCTTCCACTGTCACTGCCTGGAGTTCACAGATTCATCCTTCAAATATCCAGGACTCCTGCTTCCCCCACTGCTTCTATGTCTACACCCTGCTCTGCCCCCACTCGGGTACAACACACTTCGTCACCTGTTTAAGGTGAACTATTCTGCTGTGGTGTGAGGAGAATCTCAAGAAACCCAAGCCACACACAAATTATCTCACTCACAGAGAAGTCATCACCATCAATTTTGCTCAAAAAAAGAACTGAAGCATCTCTTTGGCCACTGCCTGCCAAGACTCTGGATGCTCTTGAAACTCCAAATCCCAACACTAATTTCCACCTCCACCCTCAGTCCAAGACTGAGCAATTCCCCCAGAGCCCATGGTCCTGGTGAAGCAAGGTGATGTTTCTGTATGGCCCCTGTCCTCAGGGCTGACCTTGCTCTCTCCAATCGTCAGAGTGCAGCTAGGTGTCAGCCCAGACTCCCTACAGAAGCTCCCTGGGGTCACCACTCCATCATGTCTCCCTGAGCTGCCTTTGATCTCCCATATCCTTCATCTCTTTCCTGATTGACTGCCCAGACAGCTTCATGTCATGAATGAATCATATGCCCTCTTTTTATGTTCTGAAGTCTTTCTAAAAGTCTCAGTTTCTTCTTAGCTCTCTCCCCAGGGCACCATCATCATGGGCTCCAACTGTAATAGAGAAAAACAAATCTGACTCCATACTGGATCTGTTTCTTTTACTTTAACCTTTATTTTATCAATTTATTTATTTATTTATTATTTATTTTTGGCTGCGTTGGGTCTTCGTTGTTGTGTGCAGGCTTTCTCTAGTTGCAGCAAGCGGGGGCTACCCTTCGTTGCAGTGCACGGGCTTCTCATTGCAGTGGCTTCTCTTTTTGTGAAGCACGGGCTCTAGGCACATAGGCTTCAGTAGTTGTGGCTCACGGGCTCTAGTGCGCAGGCTCAGTAGTTGTGGCGCACGGGCTTAGTTGCTCCACGGCATATGGGATCTTCCCAGACCAGGGCTTGAACCTGTATCCCCTGCACTGGCAGGTGGATTCTTAATCACTGTGCCACCAGGGAAGTCCCTAACCTTTGTATTCTATTGCTTTTGCTTCCAGTTAAGAATGTTGCCTATGGCCTGAAACATACAGGATGGCCCATTCTCAAGGCTCTGACCTTTACAGATGTAACACTTCTCCATTCTATAGAGATTAAAAGGTGCAGAACAGAGAATAACATTTATCTTGTTGGATGTTTACAGGAACATCACGACCTGACCTGTGTGGACAGCTGCAAGAACAAAGGATTCCCCCACCAAGAACTTTGAACAACCAACCATGGCTCTCCCTCACCTTGTCTTTAGAAGTTGACTTTTTTGCTCTGCTGAAACCCTTCAGGGACTTTGGGGGGGCACAAGCCACCCGTACTCCTTGTATGACCCTGCAATAAACCTTTCTCTGCTCCAAACTTTGACATTTCAGTACTGTTTGGTCTCACTGTGCGTCGGGCACACGCACTTGCACTCAGTAACACTAACATGCAATCCAAAGTCACTACATGTTCCTTAAGGAGCCTCCAGTCTCAGCTGTTGGCTGTTCTTCCTACACAAATGATCTTAGAGAGCTGGTACAGTCCAATATGGGAGTCACTAGCCTCATGCGGCTATTTAACTTCAAACTGATTCAAATTAAATAAAATTTAAAAATTCAGTTCCTCAGTGGCATTTGCCACATGTCAAGGACATAATACCACAGGAGGCTAGTGGCTACAGTACTGGACGGTACAGATAAAGGACACGCCCATCATCACAGAGTCACAGAGCACTGGAATACACCTATATACCACTGCTCTGGCCATAGTCACGTGGAGGGCAGAGTCCAATGTGGCTACAGTGGGATTTATCCAAAACATGTCATGAAGGGAGTTTAACTAGGTTTTGAAATCATGATGACACTATCTTATGTCCGTAGAGTAACTTGCATATACAAGGATTTTTTACATATATTTTTTAAAAACATGATTTCAAATGGGGTAACATTTTCTATGGCACAATCTCATATGCAAAGACACACAAGAGAAAATGCAAAGCCTAAGAAGTCAGCAGACCTTCTCTCTCAAAAAAACAAACATTCTTTAATTTGCGGGGCTTTTAAGGTTTCAAAAAAGCCAATCAGATTCTGTCTACAGATATTTCCACCTGCTTTTATATTTCTTAATTTGACCTTAACAACACTCTATGGTGCTACCAGGAAACACTAACCCATTACCAACCCAGACATGGACAGACCAGACCCCATTACACAACAAGTCCTAATGGTCCATCTTTTCTATAAAGACTCCCTTCCCTTGATATCAGTATTATAAAGGTGCTCCAGTGCATTTTAATCATGCAGCTGTCATTCTAGATGTATTCATATGCCAAATCAAGACCACAGAGGGCAAGGGAAAGAACAGGACAAAAAGAAAAAGAAAAAAGAACATATGCATATCAAAAACACACCTACATTTTTAACCCATCCCCTGTTGACTCTGCTCCTCTCTCTATATTCCCATCCTCTTAGCCAAGAACCCTGGCATCAAAAGCTATGCTTTCTGCTTGCAAGGTGTCTGATTTAGCAACACTCTGGCTTGTAGCTAACATATCCAGCAGCACAGTCTGGAATTTAAAGGGCTATGGTGGGGCTCAGAGGTAGGGGAAGTAGGAACTCAGGTTTGGCCATGGTTTAGGAATTGAAGGACAGATCTTAGAAGAACACTCCCTGGTGTGTCTATATTTTCAAGTCCGTATCACTGAGGATTTGGGAAGGGCGCCCTTCTTAGGGTGAGCTGTTTCCTACAGGAGCCCAAGCTCACCCTACAGAGTACAAAAGCACATTTCTATCCTCCAGTCAGCCCCCAGAAACAACCTGCCTGATGTCAAAGCTCACACTGGAGCAGCTGCCAACTGTGCGTCTAGATGTCCACAGAGCCCCCAACAGTTAACAGGGATGGTTTAGCCCAGACTTCTTTCCATTCTGTTTGCCATGCCACATTCTCAAAGGTAACCATTTAACACAATATGTATCTATTAATATCTCCCTCCAGAACAATACTCCTTCACCAACCAAAACTCTTTCTCTATAAAAAATATTATGTGAAGATTTTTCTAAGAATAAACATATAAAATCAAACATGAGTTCATGACCTTCATTCAACTAGTAACTCAGCATGTGCTCTCAAGTCAAATCAGCTGTCATTGTGACACCGCAGCTCTAGACCCTTTAGGTTTTATCACCAACCCCTGCTTTACTTATATTTTATTGCAGTATAGTTGATAAACAATATTATACAAGTTACAGGTGTACAATATAGTGATTCACAATTTTTAAAGGTTATACTCCATTTATAGTTATTATATAATATTGGCTATATTCCCTGTGTTGTACAATATATCCTTGTATCAATAGCTTATTTTATACCTAATAATTTGTACCTCTTAATCCCCTACCCCTATATTGACCCTCCCTCTTCCCTCTCCCCATTGGTCACCACTAGTTGTTCCTTGTATCTGTGAGTCTGCTTCTTTTTTGTTATATTTACAGATTGCTGTATTTTTTAGATTCCACATATAAGTGATATTATGCAGTATTTGTCTTCCTCTGTCTGACTTATTTCACTTAACATAATGCCCTCCAAGTCCATCCATGTTGCTGCAAATGGCAAAATTTCATTCTTGTTTTTGTGGCTGAGTAATATTCCACTGTATATATTTTATATATATATATAAATATGTGTGTGTGTGTGTATATATATATATATATATATATATATATATATATATATAGTGTGTGTGTGTGTATATATACACACACACAATATCGTCTTTATCCAGTCATTTGTTGATGGACATTTAGGTTGCTTCCATGTCTTGGCAATTGTAAATAATCCTACTATGAACACTGAGGTGCATGTATCTTTTCAAATCAGTATGTTGTGGAGGTTTCTCAAAAAACTAAAAATAGAATCACCATTTGACCTAGCAATTCCACCAATCCCTTCTTAAAACTAAACTTTCCCCTAGGAACACTAAGCCAAGTGACGCGCTCTCTCTCAGTAAGCTTTCTGCAACTGAAAATGTCTCACACTTAAAAAGCAAATCACAGACTGCACTTCACTTGGAAATCAGAGGGGAAAGTGTAACCAAAGGTACCCAGAGTCTCAGCCATTCAACCAGGTTGTACTGACTCTGCCTGTCACAATATCCTACTTCTATACCCAACTGTAGGTTCCTATTGCTACTGTAACAAATCACCACAAATGTTGTCACTTAAAACAATGAAAATTTATTATCTTACAGTTCTGGAGGTGGGAAGTCTGAAATGGGTTGGCAGGGCTGCATTCCTTCTCAAGACTCCAAGGGAAAATCTGTTGGCTCATAGTCCAACAGATTTTGGTTCCTCCATCTTCAAAGCCAGCAGTGTGGCATCTTCAACAAAACTCTCTCTCCGACTTCTGCCTACCTCAGCACATCTTCTTCTCTAACTCTGAACCTCCTGCCTCCCTCTTATGAGGAATCTTGTGATTACACTGAACCCATCCAAATAATCCAGGATAATCTTCCCATCGTAAAATCCTTAACTTAATCACATCTGCAAAATCTCTTTGGCTGATAAGGTAATATTCACAGGTTCCACAGACTAGGACCTAGATACGTGGGGGGAGAGTATTATTCTGTCTAACATACCAACCTTATAAACTCATTTCTACACGCTACTTAATTAAAAGTGAACTTCTAAAGTACCATGGATTAATTAAAAATTCATTATATATAGTCTCACCAACTGAAGTTTTATATTTGTATTTAGGTGGGGTTTTTTTTGGCCGTGCCACACAACATGTGGGATCTTAGTTCTCTGACCAGGGATCGAACCCGCACACCCAGCATTGCAAGTGCAGGGTCGTAACCACTGGACCACCAGGGAAGTCCTATATTTGCATTATGTACTTGAATATCAGGTAGGATTCACTGGGAATAGTTAAGGAATGTGAATTTTTTTTCTAAACTATTGACTAGTCACCTTTTTATATTTCTTAATAAGACAGTATGCAATTATAATCTGCAAGAACTATTGTGGATTTCACTGTATCCTCTGAGGGACTTTGGTGATAAAAAAGTGAGGTCATATATAAACTTGATATGAGATATTTTAATTCAGTCTCAGTAGCTTATTCCTTTAAAATCATGTGGTTTTTTGTTACTTTTTACTGATTCACTACCTCTTAGTAACAAATTGTTTTATGAAATAATTTTTTAATTTAATTCATCATTTTCAAGGTAACTTTATTTTTCACACTGGACTTATAACCACACATCCGCTAGAGATCAATGTGGATCTTTCTTTTTTAATTTTTGAATTTTATTTACTTTTTTTAATACAGCAGGTCCTTATTAGTCATCAATTTTATACACATCAGTGTATACATGTCAGTCCCAATCTTCCAATTCATCACAACACCACCCCCAACCCCTACCGCTCTCCCCTCTTGATGTCCATACGTTTGTTCTCTACATCTGTGTCTCAGTTTCTGCCCTGAAAACCAGTTCATCTTTAGCATTTTTCTAGGTTCCACATATATGCGTTAATATACAATATTTGTTTTTCTCTTTCTGACTTACTTCACTCTGTATGACAGTCTCTAGATCCATCCACGTCTCTACAAATGACCCAATTTCGTTCCTTTTTATGGCTGAGTAATATTCCATTGTATATATGTACCACATCTTCTTTATCCATTCATCTGTTGATGGGCACTTAGGTTGCTTCCATGACCTGGCTATTGTTAATAGTGCTGCAATGAACACTGGGGTGCATGTGTCTTTTTGAGTTATGGTTTTCTCTGGGTATATGCCCAGTAGTGGGATCACTGGATCATACAGTAATTCTATTTTTAGTTTTTTAAGGAACCTCCATACTGTTCTCCATAGTGGCTGTATCAATTTACATTCCCACCAACAGTGCAAGAGGGTTCCCTTTTCTCCACACCCTCTCCAGCATTTGTTGTTTGTAGATTTTCTGATGATGCCCATTCTAACTGGTGTGAGGTGACACCTCGTTGAAGTTTTGATTTGCATTTCTCTAATACTTAGTGATGTTGAGCAGCTTTTCATGTGCTTCTTGGCCATCTGTATGTCTTCTTTGGAGAAATGTCTATTTAGGGCTTCTGCCCATTTTTGGATTGGGCTGTTTGTTTTTTAATATTGAGCTGCATGAGCTGTTTATATATTTTGGAGATTAGTCCTTTGTCCATTGATTTGTTTGCAAATGTTTTCTCCCATTCTGAGGGTTGTCTTTTCGTCTTGCTTATGGTTTCCTTTGCTGTGCAAAAGCTCTGAAGTTACATTAGGTCCCATTTGTTTATTTTTGTTTTTATTTCCATTACTCTAGGAGGTGGGTCAAAAAAGATCTTGCTGTGATTTATGTCAAAGAGTGTTCTTCCTATGTTTGTTTTCCTCTAAGAGTTTTATAGTGTCTGGTCTTAAATTTAGGTCTCGAATCCATTTTGAGTTTATTTTTGTGTATGGTGTTAGGGAGTGTTCTAATTTCATTCTTTTACATGTAGCTGTCCAGTTTTCCCAGCACCACTTATTGAAGAGGCTGTCTTTTCTCCATTGTATATCCTTGCCTCCTTTGTCATAGATTAGTTGACTATAGATATGTGGGTTTATCTCTGGGCTTTCTATCTTGTTCCACTGATCTATGTTTCTGTTTTAGTGCAAGTACCATATTTTCTTGATTACTTTAGCTTTGTAGTATATAGTCTGAAGTCAGGGGGTCTGATTCCTCCAGCTCCATTTTTTTCCCACAAGACCGCTTTGGCTATTCGGGGTCTTTTGTGTCTCCATACAAATTTTAAGATTTTTTTGTTCTAGTTGCGTAAAAAATGCCATTGGTAATTAGATAGGGATTGCATTGAATGTGTAGATTGCTTTGGGTAGTATAGTCATTTTCACAATATTGATTCTTCCAATCCAAGAACATGGTATATCTCTCCATCTGTTGGTATCATCTTTAATTTCTTTCATCAGTGTCTTATAGTTTTCTGCATACAGGTCTTTTGTCTCCTTAGGTAGGTTTAATCCTAGGTATTTTATTCTTTTTGTTACAATGGTAAATGGGAGTGTTTCCTTAATTTCTTTCTGAGATTGTTCATCATTAGTGTATAGGAATGCAAGAGATTTCTGTGCATTCATTTTGTATCCTGCTACTTTACCAAATTCATTGATTAGCTCTAGTAGTTTTCTGGTAGCATCTTTAGAATTCTCTATGTATAGTATCATGTCATCTGCAAACAGTGACAGTTTTACCTCTTCTTTTCCGATTTTGATTCCTTTTATTTCTTTTTCTTCTCTGATTGCTGTGGCTAAAACTTCCAAAACTATGTTGAATAATAGTGGTGAGAGTGGACATCCTTGTCTTAGTGACAAATTTGAACTAGTACTAGACTGTACAAAAAAATATATTTCCAATTTAAATATATTCAAAGGTAATGAAACCATATATGGAAAGAAACGGTTATTCTTTTTCACACTGCTATCTTATTTGGAAATGGATCTAAAACTCTGACAATTAAAGGGATGGGAGGAAAAGCCTGTGCTTATTTTCAAACATGCCTACCAAGTTTTCTTCATTTATATCTAAGAAAAGTTAGTCTGAGATCCTTTATGGAATAGAGCTCCCCCATTAGGAACGGGTTAAGCTGGAGGCATTTGAAATGAACAGAATAAGCAGCGATCTCCTGAGAGGGCTGAAGTACTTATAAGGAAGACTCAGCAGGTGAAAAGGGCAAAAAAAACTAGAGGGTGCCTCCCCATGAGTTTGGGGCTATTGTTAACCGAAGGATGAGTGGTTCAGCTTCGTGGGATCCATACAGGTTTGGTTTTGCTAGGTGGGAGCAAAAAAGGTTTTTCCTGTTATAGTATAAATTCAGTCAAGAAAGGGTTATTTTGGCTTTATAAGTAATACAAACACTTACGTGAAATTCAATGAAAAGCTGTCTCTCAGAATACTGTCCTGTTACCTCTTTCAAAGGCAAGATTTTATGAGCCATATCTTGTACCATCACATGACAGCTTAATCCAAACACATCTAAGTACCATGGGAAAAATACTACCTACCACAGAATCAAGGCTGGAGACAATTAACTTGAAGGGTAGAAAACTTACTTTACCCCTTGAATATTTTCTACAGCAACATAAAACCAATGCAGGCTAATTCGTGAGGCCGTAGTGTCATCTTTTGCCAAGTAATGGAACCCAAAAACATGAAAGAATGTGAAATCATTGATTAGCAACCTCAGAAAGGTCAACCAATGCCCCTGGTTTGGGTTTTGGCTTGGTTTTGTCTCCTATGGCACAGGAGCCTGGGGTGACAAGTTGTGAAAAGCATTTATTCCAGCAGCCATCCAATACTCATTGAATAGGGTCCAATACTCTGTTGAATAGGGTCCACTCTTGCAAGGAAAGTTCAAAAAGGAAGGGACAAGTACCTGCTTCCCTTCTCTCCTTATCAGGCACTGAGACTTAGAAGCGATGGTTACAAAGGGTGAGGCAATGCCCAGGAGGACCTCACTAACCATCTGCATTTTGCCCAAATACCAAAGGCCACCAATTCATGAATGCATACATGCCAAGCACACATGCCAGGCATGATGTTGGATGTGGCTACTCCCAAGCACCTTGGGGTTGTGAGGAGTAAATTCAGTGAGTAGCATGTCTCCCACCTCTTTATATCAATTTCCAGCACTCTCTGGAAGACTGAAATAACAAGTGCAGCCACAGTCCCATTTCTAAATTTGAAGGGGCACACTTCTCAGCTGGTGCCAACAGATACCAAATGGGTGGGACATATACAGATGACTTCAGCCAGAATTCGCAGAGAAATAACAGCAGTGAACACTGTCTTTTTAAAGTGGTCTAAACATGGATGGACCTAGAAGTTGTCATACCGAGTGAAGTAAGTCAGACAGAGGAGGACAAATATCGTATAATATCGTTTATATGTGGAATCTAAAAAAAATGGTACAAATGAACTTATTTACAAAACAGAAATAGAGTCACAGATGTAGAAAACAAGCTGACGGTTACCAAGGGGGAAAGCGGGGGAGGAATAAATTAGGAGATTGGGATTGACATATACACACTACTATATATAAAATAGATAACTAATAAGGACCTACTGCATAGCACAGGGAACTCTACTCAATACTCTGTTACGACCTATATGGGAAAAGAACCTTAAAAAGAGTGGATATACGTATACGTATAACTGATTAACTTTGCTGTACAGCAGAAACTAACACAGCATTGTAAATCAACTATACTCCAATAAAAATTTAAAAAAACAAAACATAAAGTGGTCTAGAATGCTTTCTCTATTCTAAATTATAAGAAGAATTTCTGGGGCTTCCCTGGTGGCACAGTGATTAAGAATCCGCCTGCCAATGCAGGGCACACGTGTTCTAGCCCTGGTCCAGGAAGATCCCACATGCCGCGGAGCAACTATGCCCGTGTGCCACAACTACTGAGCCTGTGCTCTAGAGCCCGTGAGCCACAACTATTGAGCCTGCATGCCACAACTACTAAAGCCCATGTGCCTAGAGCCCGTGCTCCACAACAAGAGAAGTCACCACAATGAGAAGCCCACACACCGCAATCAAGAGTAGCCCCCGCTCTGCACAACTAAAGAAAGCCCATGCACATCAACAAAGACCCAACGCAGCCAAAACTAAATAAATAAATAAATAAATAAAATGTATTAAAAAAAAAATAAGAAGAAGAATTTCTGAGATGAAAACCCCTAAAGCTACATGGGAACCTCAGATTTTCACTGAGGCTCATTTTAAAAGCACATCCAAGCCCACTGTGTTAAGAGGAATGTGAGAAGAGAAACCCAAGACGGCCACCCAGAGGCAGAGAGGGGCATCAATCCTGTCAACATCTCAAATCTGAGAAACGTGGGAGATGCAGTAAGTTTCCCTTCTGTGCGCTGGGTTTCTGACAAAATGCGTGAACGCCATTTTCTGCTTTACTGACATCTTCATGGGCTGAAAAGAACAAATGCATCCTTGCGCATCTGATATTAGGAATAAATCTACATCCACAACTGGTACTTGAAGAGTGAATCATCACTCATTACACTTCTCACACTGTGCATCTCCATTTAAACAAAAACATTTACATTTTTTATCCTGGTATTGCTAGACCATAAAATCAGATGATTCTTCACAGGTAGGTAACCAGGTTCACAAGGAAGCAGCCTCAGCAAAGGAAAGCCAAGTGAGCAGTAGATCTTAAACCTGGGATTGAACCTGGAAACAGAGTAGCAGGTGACAGAGATGCTACTATAAATACACTGAATAAAAATCAAGCCCAAAGAATGAAGACTGGTTAGTGCATTAGTCTCTTATCCCAGCTGGTTCAGGTGCTGTTTGGGAAGCCACAGTAACATGTCAGGGAAGAAGAGAAATCTGGCAAAAAGTTTTCCCTAAAGCCATTCCTCTTGCAGGGAATCCAAGCTTTAATGTGAACGCAGGCCTCCTATCTTTCTCTAGTGCAAGGTGAGAATAGTGTTTCCATGGCCGGTGGCCATGAAAATACACTCTGCAGCCTGATAAGAAAAGAACTCACATGCCACAACAAGCCACAGACACTATAATTTGAGTGCTCTAGGTACATTTACACACAAATACAGGCAATTCATACTCTCCTAGCTTTAGAATTAACTTGTCCATTGTTATCAACCCTATCTTAATTAAAACGGCAGAAATTTTACTGCTTTCAGCCAACCTGGTTCCACTGCAGCTGCAGAATGAAGGCCCTGTATCTTTACACCCTCAAACCTCAACACTGCCTGTGACCTCTCCTCCCAAAGCTCCAACACTCCCAGCATCACAAGATGAAGCAATGTGGTCCTACCTGGTACCTCTTGCCACCCCACAATCATCACTGCCCTGCACAGGGTACCAATGATTTGCAGGAGATAAAATTCCCCTAAGCAAGCCCTAGCTTGGATTAGTTAACCAACATGCTTAAGCTCCCTCTTGAGGTCAGCATTCCTCCTTTCTTTCCCACCAAGATACCTTAGTAAGATAAAGGTAACAGACGGGGATGGAGAAGAGGAAGAATCCAGAATAAAAGAGTTAAAAATGCTTGGTCGCTGAGATGGGAAAGTGTTATGGACTGAACTATCTCCCCCAGATTCATATGGCGAAGCCTTAACCCCGCCCCCCCCCCCCCCATCTTCAAGTAGAGTCTCAGGGATAGACAGTTGACTTAAATATGGCTGTTGTGGGTTGAACCATATCCCCTGAAAAGAGATATGTTTGAAGTCCTAACCCCCAGTACTTCAAAATGTGACCTTATTTGGAAACAGGACCTTTAAAGAATTAAGATTAAATGAGGTCATTAGGGTGGGCCCTTAATCCAATCTGACTTGTGTCCTTACAAGAAGAGAAAAGTAGGGCGTAGACACACACAGAGGAAAGACCCTGTGAAGCAGAGGCAGTGAGCAGACGGCCGTCTACAAGCCAAGGAGAGAGGCCTCTGGGGAAACCAAACTTCCCAACACCTTGATCCTAGACTTCCAACCTCCAGAACTGTGAGAAAGTAAACCTCTGTTGTTTAAGACACCCAGCCTGTGGTATTCTGTTGCGGCAGCCCCAGCAAACTAATAAAGGAAGGAACAGGGCACCTTGAAGAGTAAACTGTCAGAAGTTGCCTCCTATCCATTTCCACACAGCGGTCTTCCCCCTGGGGATCTCTCTCCTCAAGCCCCCAGGAGCTCAGGATCCTCATACTGACCTGTGACTGAAATTAAGGAACAGAGCATTTCACTGCAAATGCTCCTGGCCCCTGATACTAGGAAAGCAATCTGATTAAAAATGCGCACACACAATTACACTACCCCAAAGATACAACTATTGTATAACCTATGGCTTCAGTCTACTGTTCTTTCTCTTGGCTTCCCTTCTCCCCCTTCCAGCTTCCAGGAACAGCAGAGAAGAAACTTAACATTTACTGACATCGAGAGTTTTATCTTACTGGGTAGATTTTATTTTATGCAGAAGGGAAGGGACTCAGAGAGGTTAAAGTAACTTTTCCAAGAGCAGAACCAGAAACTGAACCCAGATATTTCTGAATCAAAAGCCCTTGGGACTTCCCTGGTGGTCCAGTGGTTAAGACTCCGTGCTCCTAACACAGGGAGCACCCGTTCGATCTCTGGTCAGGGAACTAAGATCCCACATGCCACACGGCGAGGCAAAAAAAAAAGAAAAAAGAAAAATCCCAGGCTTTCCTGGTGGCGCAGTGGTTGAGAGTCCACCTGCTGATGCAGGGAACACAGGTTCGTGCCCCGGTCCGGGAGGATCCCACGTGCTGCGGAGCGGCTGGGCCTGTGAGCCATGGCCGCTGAGCCTGCGCGTCCGGAGCCTGTGCTCCACAACGGGAGAGGCCACAACAGTCAGAGGCCCGAGTACCGCAAAAAAAAAAAAAAAGAAAAGAAAAATCCCTTATTTTTTCCACGAAGCCAGTTTCTTTCCTGCAGCGAAGATGGCCAAATGTTTTATAAAATAGTTCTGTTGGGGGAAAAAAGCCACTGTAAAAACTCTCCTAATATCCCTAGAGATTTAATCTTAAATTGGTATTAATTAGATGCTGCTTGCTATCGAAGCCTGTGGAACAACTAAAATTTCTTTTCAAATTTCACAAATCATGATGAACATAAATGACAATTAACACCCTTGAGCAGTTTTTATGGAAAGATAAACCAATGAAATACCTACTTCTAAAATCCAGCTTAATGACTATAGAAAGGCAACGGGAGTTCTGTGCTTTCCTACCATTTTTCAGCATCTGGCGGGCACAGGTCTGGCGACAAGGCTGCTCCAAGCTCACAGAGGCCATATGTCACGAGGCATCCAGCCCTGCCCCTCCAGGCAGGCGCTTTTCATGCTTCCTGCCTGGCTGCCGCAGGTGAAATCAGCAGTTAACTTCCCCTGATAATAAGCCCAAATCAGCTTAATTTAATTGTCTTTCCTGAGAACTGAAAACGGCTGAGTACCTTCAGGAAATGCCTGACTATAAGCGAAGTCCCCAAGCAGTAAAACTGAGCACAGTGAAGGCCCCCAAAACTGCAAGACCAGCTCCCGGGAAGAAAACAGGCCTAAGAGGTGATGAAAGCAGAGCACAACCCCTCCTGGCCTCAGGGAGAGGAATGGGGGCCTTGAAGGACCCCCTCCCCCTTCTCTTTTGGCTCTCGGAAAGGCTTGGCCGTGAATAAAAAGCAACGACCACCTTCACGTTCATGAGTAGCTCTATACGCCCAGCCACCTTGCTGCCTGGAACAATTATGCACATCATTAAAGCTGCTGGCCATTCCTCTGGGGCTGCCATTCAGTTTCCACCACACCCTCAGCTCTTGGGTTCTTAGTAGTCACAGCTTTTGGCTGACACAGCACGATCGGTCGGTTACTGATAAGATTAATAGGAACATCAGCTGCCGGGAAACTAAAAGAGCACAGACGAAAGCAGAGAAGCCAGCTTCAGGCGGATGAGTCTGATTTGGGACAAGCTGAGGGTGAGGTAATAACGGGGCATCTAGTGAAAATAGTGAAGAGACGCTGGGTAGAGTCCTCAGCACAGTGTGCTGGTGGCTGGCTGTGAACGAGATCTTCAAAGGGGAGGATGTGTGGGCAGATGAGGAGAATGGAGGACCAGACTCCCAGGCATCCACATACAGGCAGTGGGAGAAGCGTGGGAAGCAGAGGGAAACCAGGGAGGGTAGTGAAATAACCACCACTTAGAGCCTGCTGTCCAATATGGCCCGTTCTGTGTGCCTACTGGGCGCCTGAGGCCAGTCCACACTGAGATGTGTTCGAAGTATAAAACACACACCTGACACAGATGAACTTTTTTTTTTTTGCCAATCTAAGAAATGAAAATTGTGTCTTGTTTTGATTTTCTTCCTGAATCACACCAAGGCAGAGATTTGGTTGTACTTTTTTTTTTTAAGAAGATGTTGGGGGTAGGAGTTTATTAATTAATTTATTTATGTTTGGCTGTGTTGGGTCTTCGTTTCTGTGCGAGGGCTTTCGCCAGTTGTGGCAAGCGGGGGCCACTCTTCATAGCGGTGCACGGGCCTCTCACTGCCACGGCCTCTCTTGCTGCGGAGCACAGGCTCCAGACGCACAGGCTCAGTAGTTGTGGCTCACGGGCCTAGCTGCTCCGCGGCATGTGGGATCCTCCCAGACCAGGGCTTGAACCCATGTCCCCTGCATTAGCAGGCAGACTCCCAACCGCTGCACCATCTGTGGGGAAGCCCACAGATGAACTTATCTATGCAACAGAAGCAGACTCACAGACATGGAGAATAGACTTCTGGTCGCCAAGGAGGAGAGGGGGTGGGGAAGGATGCACTGGGAGCTCGGGACTAGCAGATGCAAACTAGTATATATAGGATGGATAAACAGCAAGGTCCTACTGTATACTGTATAGCACAGGGAACTAGATTCAATGTCCTGTGATAAACCATAATGGGAAAGAATATGACAAAGAATGTATATATATATATGTGTGTGTGTGTGTGTGTATGTATAACGGAATCACTTTGCTATACAGTAGAAACTAACAACATTGTAAATCAACTATACTTTAATAAAATTAATTTTTTTTAAAAAAAGAAGTAAAACGCACACTGGATTTTGAGGCCTAAATGGACAAAGGTCCCATGTCTCCTAGGGAAGTTCAGAGAACTTACGCCATGGGAAAATATCTGACGGCCCACTGGTGATCTCTCAACAGCCCTGTTGGAGAGCGGTGAGCCCGATGACAGTAAGTAAACCATCGCTGTGTCTACACATTTTGAACAGAGAAACAGTAGAATGAAGAGACGTTTTGTTTTGTTGATTCTGAAAGAGAAGACTTGTTAATGTCTGTAAACAGCGTGCTAGCCCCCTTTTTATTCCAGCAAGACAGGGACACGCAGCCTCCCAAATTCACATTCTCATCCCTACGGAACCATCTGGGAAGAGCACATACACCAACACAAGCAGAGATGGGGAAGGGAGGGGAATGGGTAGGAATGCTGTGATTTATCTAGAAAGGAGCTCAGGCCTTCCGTGTTTGGGTTTTTGTTTTAAATCCTGGATGAGATCACGAACAAGCCTGAAAGGGCCGACAGAGGGTTAGCTGCTGGGCCTGAGGACAGCATGGGGCGGCGGCACCACCAAGCACATTCTGAATCCTGGGATTCCAAGGCCATGTCACCTGGCTGTTGGCTTGGCAATTGCCACTGCTTGTGTGAATAAAAAATATTGCCTGCCACATCAGAAAACAAAAGATGTTGCAGCCATCAAGCCGTCACATTACAGTCACCCTGACGGTAAGCCCTGAGGGAACTCAGGATGGAAACAGGATGCTCTCCCATAAAACCATCAGATACTACAGCCACCCCAAACAGTACACCCAGAGGAGACTCAGAATGAGAAAGCACAGGACGCTGGCCCCAGACAGCTAAGGTGCATATCGACGGAATGATTTCAGTGAGCTCAGACTCTTGCATCTTCTCATACATAGAAAAGCTCGAAATACCTTAACTTGAGATATCTGGTTTTCTTTAATTAACAATAATCATTTGATGTTCTGACTACCTGGTCTTTGTTGCAAAAACTCTTATATATCCTGGTTCCTCCCTCACCTCTAAAGGGCAGTGTCTCAGAGTTATCTGAGATGCTGTGTCCCAGGCTTAAGTCCTCAGTTTTGTCCTCTGAATAAAACATAACCCTCAACTTTTAGGTTGTGCATTTTTTTTCAGTCGACAATTGAACATACAGTCATCAAGAAATTTCTCCACGGTTGTGAGAAATTTTTTTACTACCTAACTTCAAGCATGTACCTAAATGTCACAGAGCCTTCAGGCTGCTTTTTCCTCTTATTCCCCAGCCCCTAAATAAATTAACTTTGAAAAGTGTAACTGTTGATAGCTATCTGTAACTTCTGAATGGAGACTAATGGAAAAAAGAGGCCCTGCCGGCACGCTTGATCCAGCATCAGGCTGTAATTCTGGATGGGCTACAAGTCACTGTAAACACTCACAAAAAAAAGAAAAGATGCGGGGACTTCCCTGGCAGTCCAGTGGTTAAGACTCTGCGCTTCCACTGCAGGTGGGCACGGGTAAGATCCCACGTGCCATGCGGCCAAAAAAAAAAAAAAAAAAAGATGCAAGTGGTTACAGAAAGTATGTCCTCTGGCAAATTGTTAAAACATCCGGTCTTCGTTTCATAAACAACTAGATGTTATTCAAGCTTTTGTGACTTCTCTCCTGCTGCAAGGAGATGTAAGAATTAAGGTTACCTGACACTGCACGTGTGGATGGAAACATTTATTTCACATGCATATTGTGTCACAACCTTGATCTACTAAATTCCTCAAATACTGAAGTATAACAATAGCAGGGGTGACTTTCCTGGTGGTGCAGTGGTTAAGACGCCGCCTACCAATGTAGGGGACACGGGTTTGAGCCCTGGTCCGGGAGGATCCCACGTGCCACGGAGCGACTAAGCCCGTGCGCCCCAACTACTGAGCCTGCACTCTAGAGCCCACAAGCCACAACTATTGAAGCCCACATGCCTAGAGCCCGTGCTCTGCAACAAGAGAAACCACTGCAATGAGAAGCCCATGCACAGCAACGAAGAGTGGTCCCGGCTCACCGCAACTAGAGAAAGCCCACACACAGCAACGAAGACCCAATGCAGAAATAAATAAATAAATAAATATAAATAAACAAACAAACAAACAGCAGGATCCAATTTGACACTCTT
>NW_006779738.1:730801-739782 GCF_000442215.2 Lipotes vexillifer
CACGCGGTTGATCTGCCTACCCAAGCACTTGGTGGTGACCTTATGGTACTAAGAACTGGGAAACACTACAAGCCTGCATGAGAGGCAGCTGTAAATGGCAATTCTCTCTTTGGTATAATACCTGTGCAATTTTTTCCCCTAACTGAAGGAACTTAATACCAGGGTTTTAATTCCACAAGATAACGGGGCAGTGCATGAAAGCAGCACCAACAAATTAAAACAGAGGTACACTGACAATAACAATGTTAATATTTCATTTCCAGGCCACAAGAACTATTTAGCATCATAGTTCATTGATGGCTCCTACCAAAGACTTTTGTTTTAAAGCAGAGTAGTGTAGTTGTTAACAGACAGGCTCTGGCGCAGGTTGGAGTCCTGGATCCAAAAGAAGAGCTGTGCGGTTTAACCTCCCAGTGCCTCAGTTAAAATGCAGATAAAAATAGTATAGACTTCACATGTCCTGTGAAGACAAAATGAGTTAATGCACAAATGTAACAGGGAAGAACAAATCTGACTCCACATTAGATCTGTTTCTTTTACTTTAATCTTTGCATTCTATTGCTTTTCCTACAAGTTAAGAATGTTGCCTATGGCCTGAAAGATACACGAAAGCCCATTTCTGAAGGCTCTGACCTTTAAAGATATAACATTTTTCCATTCTTATAGAGATTAAAAATTGCAGGGATAGACTGATAGCTTGGGAGTGACATGTACACGCTGCTATACATAAAACGGATAACCAACAAGGACCTACTGTAGAGCACAGGGAACGCTGCTCAATATTCTATAATAACCTAAAAGGGAAAAGAATTTGAAAAATTCATGTATGTGTATAACTGAATCATTTTGCTGTACACCTGAAACTATCACAACATTATTCATCAACTATGCTCCAATATAAAGTAAAAAATTTATTTTAAAAGTTGCAGAACAGAGAATAACCTTTGTGTGGTTGGAGGTTTACAGGAACATGGTGACCTGACCTACGGGGACGGCTGCAAGAACAAAGGATTCTGACACCAACGAGTTTGCAGCAGCCAACCACACCCCCTCCCCTTTCAGTATAAAAGAAGCCTGAATCCTAACTCAGGGGAGATGGTTCTTGGGGACACTAGTCCCCCTTCTTCTCGGTCTGCTGGCTTTCTGAATAGAGTTGCTATTCCTTGTCCCAACACCTCCCGATTTATTGGCCTGATGTGTGGCAAGCAGTCCGAGCTTGGACTCGGAACTCAAACACTGCTTTACAATACCACCTGACCCCTACTAAGTGCTCAATATTGTCATCTACTATTTTAATCAATTAATGCTTATCAGCACCTTGATCATAGCAAACCAAGATCCCAGGTGGTGACTTCACAGACCAGGACTGAAAGTTTCACCTCTAAAGAAGTCTTTGCCTCCATTTCTCTCTCCTCCTCAAAAATTCACAGTGATCTCAGAGCTGTTAATTCCCTCCCCACACCCCCCTCCGCCAAAGGTCCTGATAACGCCTGCCTTCCAGGGATTACGTCTAAGTAGTGCCTGGTGGAGTTTACCTTTAAAAGAAAGAAGAGCTCAGTGACGGCAGCCAGGGGAGGAATAGCTGCTCTGTGAGAAGAAGCTGCCAATTTTTCAGGAGTAAAGGTTTTATGTCTTTAGCCCTTAGATAGCTATCTCCTGCCACATAAATAAGAGAAGCCTCTGGTGAGTACAAGATTCCTGATAAGAGCCAGTAAAAACATCTTTCAGTTTGGATGGGTCATTGGGGCAGGGTCCCATCATGCAAGATGTGTGTGACATAAACATAATACGTGCACAACACGGGTATA
Organism: Lipotes vexillifer; assembly: GCF_000442215.2. Lineage (NCBI taxonomy): Eukaryota > Metazoa > Chordata > Mammalia > Artiodactyla > Lipotidae > Lipotes > Lipotes vexillifer. The sequence goes on from NW_006779738.1 coordinate 732,610, forward strand.
ACAGACATCTTGCACATAAATTAATTCAGACATTTTTAAACTGTCATGAGGAATTTTATTTAGTAACCAACTTGAAGCATTTGTGTGTGTATATATGTATGTGTAGGGGTGGTGTGTATACATGTATATGCATATGCATATATATAAAGGGAGGGATCTCTCACAGGTCTACATATAACCTGCAGTCCCTCCCTGAAGTGTGGGCCTTGGGTGTCCACACAAGGGAACTGAGGAGCGACTAACATGGGGCATCCTGGACGGAAGCAAAGGTAGATACATCACGTCTGTGGCTCAGAGCCTCTGCTGACATTCTTTCCCACAGACTCGCTTCCCACACTTGGTAGAAAAAAATGCAGGGGCAGAAAGGGTGGAAAACCCTGAATAGGCAGAATTATAAAACAAACTTTCCAAACTTTTGCTTAGAGCCTCAGATTTTAAAATCACAGCACTGACATCCAAGCATGAAATCTCAATCACAGCAGGCTTGATTCCTAGGTCTCTAGGCTCATGATGACAGGGCCGGGGGAGCGGGGAGGGTAGACTCCCACATGCCACTCTAGGAGCACGGCTCCCCAACGCAGCATTTGCCCTGACCCCGTGTCTAGGGCCTGCCATGCAACTGCAGCTGCGTGTTCAGTATCTCTGCTTACACATACACCAGGCTCAAAATCAATGACATCATCCAGACCTGCAAATCACCTCCTCCCACTGACGTCCCTCTGTTACCAATACAACCATAGTTCCAGCCACACAAATGTAAAACCTCTTGAGTCATCTCTGATGGACTGGTTTCCCCTGACCCTCAAGTAACCAGGAACAGGCCAGACTCTACAAAGGACAAAGAAGGCAGCTGCCTTGGGTTAACAATAGTCATGGCTGAGATGGCAGTAGAACGTGCACTGGACTCATGGCTATTTCATAAAACCAGTCATAACTAACACCGTAAATCTGTCTGAGCAGGAAGAGATTGTGGCCAGGACAGACCACGTAAACAGGTTATGTAAAATGACAGAAGCAGGTGACTTTGGATGAATGCAAATGCCGTCATGGTGAATTCTGCTTGAGGTCTCTACAGTTTACAGCAGCCTCCGCCCATCTCCCACTAAGGCCACATCTTCCTCCCCAAGGACCCACCCTGTTCTTCCCATTCCCACAGCCGTCACAGAGTTTAGGGCAGCACCATCTGATAAAATATAACACGAGCCACACGTATAATTTTAAGTCTTCTGGTACCCATGTTACCAAAGGCGAGAGGAGGGGAAGGATCAACTGGGAAATTCGGACTGACATATACACGCTACTATATATAAAATAGATAACCAACAAGGACCTACTGTATGGCACAGGGAACTCTACTCATTACCTCGAAATAACCTATAACGGAAAAGAATCTAAAAAAGAATATATATATATATGTCTAACTGAATCACTTTGCTGTATGCCTGAAACTAACACAACATTGTAAATCAACTATATTTCAATTAAAAAAATTTTTAAGGTAGAAGGAAAACGGGGAAATTAATTTTAACCATATATTTGACATCATCTAATATGTCCAAAGTAGTATCATTTCAACATGTAATCAATATCAAACAACTACTAATGAGATACTTTACATTCTTTTGGCCACACAAAGTCTTTGAGATCTGCTGTGTATTTTATACTCAGAGCACATCTCATTTCCCACTAGCCGTGTTTCAGGTGTTCAAGAGCCAGGTGTGGCAAGTGGCTACCACACAAATCCCTCTAAATAATGATTACTTAAAATACAGCCCCGGCAGTAACCTGCTACATATGCCCCTTCTGTCTCCGATGTCCTCCTCTGGCCCTTGCCCTCTCTCCCCACCCATGTTCCACAGTGAAGCTGGACTAATCTACCCAAAACAATCTGATTCACTTGCCCAAAGTAGGGGCCATATCTGTATTGTCAACATCTACCACAGGGACTTCCTCAGTGGCACAGTGGTCAAGAATCCGCCTGCTAATACAGGGGACACGGGTTCAAGCACTGGTCCAGGAAGATCCCACATGCTGCGGAGCAACTAAGCCCGTGCGCCACAACTACTAAGCCTGCGCTCTAGAGCCCGCGAGCCACAATTACTGAGCCTGCGAGCCACAACTGAAGCCCGCGCGCCTAGAGCCCGTGCTCCGCAACAAGAGAAGCCACCGCAATGAGAAGCCCGCGCACCGCAACGAAGAATAGCCCCCACTCGCCGCGACTAGAGAAAGCCCGCATGCAGCAACAAAGACCCAACGCAGCCAAAATTAAAATAAAATTAAAAAAAAAAGCTACCACAAACTAGACGTTCAATAAATGTTTGTTAAACAGTCGATCGATTAAATGCACCAGGATGAAACCCACGTTCCTTAAATGGACATTCAGGTTGAGCCTTTAACTCTCCCTCCTTCCTCTTTGTAAACCCTCCACCCATTTCCAAAATTCCAGTGAAGGCAGAAAGTGAACAGGCTGTGTCTTCTGGAGCACCAGTTATACTACCTGGGGAGGATTTTCAAATACTTTTGTGTTAAAATGCTCTGATACATCCTGAATGGGAAGGCTGGACCCCTATCAGCTGTTAAGATTAAATACAAGTCTCCAAATACATTCTGAGCGTACAGCAAGCAGCTTTAAAGCTGATGCTGCAGAAAGCCTCCAACCACTCCCATTGGCTTTTGCTCCCCTCTTGCTGGTCGGCACACTGATGAAAATACTCCCCCAAATCTCTGGCTGCCCAGTGCCATCTGGTCACACCACATGCCTTCTTATCTCTACTCTATCAGGACTCCCTTCACCTGTCTCTCCCGCACCCTCTCTCCCATCTCAGATGCCGGGAAGACCACCCTGACTGGTGGGAAGTAGAATTTCCTAAACTGCACCTGACCTTAAAAGTGGTATAATTCTCCTGGCATAAATTATACCCACTTAACATGGTTAGGTGGCCAGCTTTCTCTCTGCTCCTATAACAGAGAATCCTTAAGAGCAGGGACTCTATCTCCTACAGCTTCTAATTCCCTGGAGTGATTTCCTTGGATGAAGAGAATGTGCAGCCAATTCTGCTTCAGGTCACCCAGCATGCAGGAGAGAAACACAAAAAAATGGAAAAGTAAAAAGTTAAACACAAACTAGAGTATGTAAAATCTTCCCCCAATGACTTCATTGGGCAAACACGTTTTTCTTATTTGTGGGTGACAAGTTTATAATAATATGATGAGCAATGCAAAACAGTTAAAAATTTAGGGTGAGGGGCTTCCCTGGTGGCGCAGTGCTTGAGAGTCCGCCTGCCGTTGCAGGAGACGCGGGTTCGTGCCCCGTTTCGGGAAGATCCCACATGCCGCGGAGCGGCTGGGCCCGTGAGCCATGGCCGCTGAGCCTGCGCGTCCGGAGCCTGTGCTCCGCAAATGGGAGACGCCACAACAGTGAGAGGCCCGCATAACGCAAGAAAAAAAAGAAAAAGAAAAAAAAATTTAGGGTGAGGCGAGCAAAGGAAAATGTTTATTAACATCACACCATACTCTATGTTCATTTCAATGTTGAATGTAAGTTTTTAAGAAAAACTTCCTAATAAAAGCAAAACTTCCCCTAATAAAAGTTAGGGGAAACCAGTATTAAAGTGAAAAATCATAAAGTAAAACATATTCCTGGAGCAATAAACTGAAATAAATAATTTTGAAAATAAAACATCAAAAAAATTGTCTAAAATCTTGCCTGACAATAGTTAGAAGAAAAAAATGGACTTTGCCAAAACATTGAAGGAAGTGAAATTATTCAGTCCTGATAATTCAGTACTTCACTTAGGTTTTTAAAAAATGTGAAAGGCAAAAGTATTGACTTGTGACGAAAGAAACGGAAGAACAGCTTCAGGGCTAACAGCACATTTTGGCTTCTGTAAGAAACTTGCTTGCTTGCTTGGGGCGGGAAGAACCGGGTTCCTGATTGGCTGATTCAAAATTAAACAGCTCCCTCCCGCCTTGGGGACTTCCCGCCCTGTGAAGGGTATAAAAGCCTCGCCCGACTGTTAGTCGGGGTCTCACTCACTTCTCTCCGAGTGGGACCCTGTCCGGACAGTTTGTGTAAGCTTCTATACTTGTATAAATCCTTTGCTAATCTTTCTGCTTGGTGTTGGTGATTCTCGGGTGTCCTTGGTTGGGACACGGGTCGCATTTACCGGGGAACTCGACTCCAGGCGTGTAGCTCCCGGACCGCAACAGACTGATAAAAAAAATGTTATGAAGAACCTAGGGGTAAGACAGGAATAAAGACACAGACCTACTGGAGAACGGACTTGAGGATATGGGGAGGAGGAAGGGTGAGCTGTGACAAAGCGAGAGAGTGGCATGGACATACATACACTACCAAACGTAAGGTAGATAGCTAGTGGGAAGCAGCCGCATAGCACAGGGAGACCAGCTCGGTGCTTTGTGACCACCTAGAGGGGTGGGATACGGAGGGTGGGAGGGAGGGAGACGCAAGAGGGAAGAGTTACGGGAACATATGTATATCTGATTCACTTTGTTATAAAGCAGAAACTAACACACTATTGTAAAGCAATTATACCCCAATAAAGATGTTTTTAAAAATAATTAATTAATTAATTATTTTTAAAAAAAGAAAGACTGCATAATAAAAATTTCTAAAGGTAACTGTAGAAAAAAAAAAGCATCATCAAGGATTTTCCTTGGGAAATATTTCACTCTTAAGTATTATATAAACATTCCTGATTTTTTTAGACTACTTTTAGCCATTTGGATGACAGACACTAATAATTAAGTCCAGTACAAAAGTGCGCTCTGTACCCATCATACGAGCTATAAATGTCCAAGTTGTTGTGCCTATTTTGAAATGTATTACATATATAGACGTAAATAATTTCTTAAATTATTAAATTCCTAAAGAAGTAAATTTATATATATGTACACATTTTTAAAATTGCCCTATTAATAAAATCACTCCCTTTAAATTCTATGGCTAAACATTTGAGTGGTTCTCTTTATTCTTCACCTGCTTTCTCTTTATCATCACAAAATACAGCAAGATTATCAGGAAAAGATGCGTAACTGGGATAGGCTGCAATTAATTACATGGAGTTTTCTAGGACCTAAAATACATTCACCAACACTCCGTTAAAAAAAAAAAAAATCGCAGCTCAAGACCATAACGTCCTAAGGAGCCATTTTTCCCCATCCATCATTAAACTTTTCTTACTTTAATAAGCTCTTCTCAGAAAAAGATAGTTCTCCTGGAGTGGCTACAATTATGCTAAACTTTAAGAGGCACAAGAGATTTTGTCTCCATTGTATGTATTTTTTCTCAACTGGCTCACCTAGGAGTAGGTCAGAAGAAAAATGTCAGTTAAAGGTCACAGTACAAGGAGATTCTAATAACAGTAACAGAAAGTTCATTTTATACATCAAAAGCCAGAGAACAGTCAGGGAAACCACTTATGCTCAAAGTAAAAATGGATTTGGGTGAATAAGAATTCATTTAAATATTGGCTTCAATCATAATGGTGGAGGAAGAACTTTCCTACAGAAATTCCCATACCCAAACCCGCTTTTGCAAAACTCAGGGCAAATGTAATCGTGATAGGAAAACAAGGTAGATGACACCAAATTAACAAATGGGAAGGCTTTTTTTTAATCCCTAAGAATAGAGGACATCCAACCACCAGCAAATACATGGAAGCGCAGACTGAAACAGAGAATCCATTTACACAGACAGCCACATTGGCAGGGGACAAATAGACAGCCAACAAAATCTTATCTGTCATAATAAAATTTCAATAGCACATATGGAACAATAGCACATTCAACTGTTCTTAAGCCATGTCAACAGTTCATGACCTATAAAGCTAGTTATTTTTGCCAAGGCACAAATTTTGCTGATTGGTAAGTGAGACCCAGCGAGTCACCCAGCCTGTGTGTGTCAGGCTGGCTTTGCTGTAATCACCATACTTTATATGCTTATTTTCAAGAAGCATTAAAAAAAAGAAAAAACTTTGTCTCCTCTGAGGAAAATGGCCCCAGAAAGAAAGCCAAGTACTAGTGCCACTGAATGAGATTGCTGTGAAGAGGTCTTTAAAATATATATTTAATTCTTAACCAAAAAATTCAAAGTTTTGGATATATTAAGGCATGGAATGCTGAATTTGTTAGTGACTTAGTTGTATGGTGTGACTGATTACACCACAAACTCTATGTAGAACAAGGCAACGGAGGCTCACTGTCATCATCAAGGAGAAAGGATGTGAAATTAACGTTTGCCCATTAAAAAAAAACTCAGCTAAAAGAAATAAAGAAATATAATGCACTGAATAAAGCATGGAATGTTAACAGAAGAGAGTCAGGCAGGAAGAACCTTCCACAAGGGCACAGTAAGCCAAATCAAAACCACCTGGTATTGGACTTCCCTGGTGGCATAGTGGTTAAGAATCCTCCTGCCAATGCAGGAGGCACGGGTTCGAGCCCTGTTCCAGAAAGGTCCCACATGCTGCGGAGCAACTAAGCCCATGCTCTACAACTACTGAGCCTGCGCTCTAGAGCCCTCGAACCACAACTGCTGAGCACACATGCCACAACTACTGAAGCCCGCGCGCCCAGAGTCTGTGCTCCGCAACAAGAGAAGCCCCACCCCGACTCGCCGCAACTAGAGAAAGCCCGCAGGCAGCAGCGAAGACCCAACACAGCCAAAAATAAATTAATTAATTAAAAAAAAAAAAACACCTGGTATAGTGGTCACAGATTGGAAGACTCAGTATAGTCAAGATGCCTATTCACCCCAAATTCATATACAGGTTTAATGCAATTCTTATCAAAATCCCAGTGAGATATTTTGGTAGATATAGACAAGACTATTCTAAAATGTACATGGATTGGCAAAGGAACTACAATGGTAAAGCAATGTTCGAAAACAGGAATAAAGTGGAAGGAAACATTTTACCTGATTTCAATACTTATTAGGTGGCTACAGGATTCAAGACTGTGTGGTAGTGATGGACACACAGACACATAGATGAATGGAGCAGAATACAGAACCCAGAAATACTCCCACGCAAGTATGGCCAACTAATTTTTTGCAAAAGCGCAAAAGCAATTCAGTATAAGAATGGTAGTCTTTTCTTTTCTTTTATTTATTTATTTTTTTTTTTTTTTTTTTTTTTTTTTTTTTTTTTTTTT
>NW_006779738.1:739919-750542 GCF_000442215.2 Lipotes vexillifer
GACTCCCAACCACTGCGCCACCAGGGAAGCCCAGAATGGTAGTCTTTTAAATTCTGCCATTTACAACGATGTGTATGGATCTAGAGCGTATTATGCTAGTGAAATAAGTCAGACAGAAAAAGACAAATACTGTGTTATCACTTATATGTGGAATATAAAAAATAAGACAAATAAATATATCTAGTAAAACAGACTCACCAATGTAGAAAACAACCTAGTGGATACCAGTGTGGAGAGGGAACAGGAGAGGCACAAGATAGGCATATGGGATTAAGAGATACAAACTACTATGTATAAAACAGATAAGCAACAAGGATATACTGTATAGCACAGGGAATTATAACCATTATTTTTTAATACCTTTAAACGGAATATATAAAAATACTAAATCACTATGCTGTAAATGCTATAAATCACTATGTGTACCTGAAACTAATATAATATTGTAAATCAACTATGTGTCAATTAAAAAAAATCCTTCTAAAAAAAAAAGAATGGTAGTCTTTTAAACAAATGGTGCTGGAGTACTTGGGTATCAATACACAAAAAATAAAGAAACTCTACCTAAGTCTCACACCTTATTCAAAATTGACTCAAAATAGATCATAGCTTTAAATGTAAAACATAAAACTATAGAACTTTTAGAAGAAATCATAAAAGAAAATATTCATGACCAAGGGCTTGGTGAAGAGTTCTTAGACATGAGGCTAAATTACAATCCACAAAAGGGAAATATTGATAAGCTGTACTTCATTGAAATTAAAATCTTTTGTTTTTCAAGAGATTCCATTAAGAGGAAGAAGAGATGAGCTACAGACTGGTGAAAACATTTGCAAACCACATATCTGATAAAGGACTCATATCCAAAATTTATAAAGAACCCTCAAAATTCAACCATTAAAAAAAATCCCTTTGACCAAAGGGAATTATACGATGGCAAATAAGCACATGAAAAGACGTCCAACATCACTAGTCATTAGGGAAATGCACTTAAGACCATGATGAGGTATCACTAGACACCTAGCTAAAATGAAAAAGTAGTGACAGCATCAAAAGTTGGTGAGGATGTGGAGAAACTGGATCTCTAATATTCTACTGATGGAAAATATAAAATGGTACAGTGCAGCCACTCTGAAAAATAGTTTGGCAGTTTCTTTAAAAACTAAACATAGGGCTTCCCTGGTGGCGCAGTGGTTGAGAGTCCACCTGCCGATGCAGGGGACACGGGTTCGTGCCCCGGTCCGGGAAGATCCCACATGCCGCGGAGCAGCTGGGCCCGTGAGCCACGGCCGCCGAGCCTGCGCGTCTGGAGCCTGTGCTCCACAATGGGAGAGTCCACAACGGTGAGAGGCCCGCATACCGCAAAAAAAAAAAAAAAAAAAAAATTAAAAAAACAATAAGACTTACAGCTGACCTTTCAAATACAAACAATGAAAGCCAGAAGGGCTGAAAGAAAAACCACCAGCAACTACCAATTCTATACTCAGATGAGGAGAAATAGAGATGTTTTCAAACACTGAGCAGATTTATTGTTAGTAGACCCAGGATAAAAGGAATCCTAAGGGAGTTCTTCAGACAGGAGAAAAATGATCTCACATGTAAGCATGGTAATGCAGGAAGGAATGAAAGGTACAGGCCAGTATAACATACTGGTAAATCTAAATGAACAATGACTGTTTTAAAAACAATAATAATGTCTTGTGGAGTTTAAAGATATAGAGAGAATTAAAATAAAATACACCAACGCAACAGCACAAAAAGCAGGAGGCGGGTAAATGAAATTAAACTTCTTTGAGGTCCTTGCATTGTCCAGAAAACTATAAAAGTACTCATTTAAAGTGGATGCTAATGAATTAAGGATACATGTTATAATCTCTAGTATAAACACTAAAAGAATAATAAAGAATGTATAACTCACAAGCTAATAGAGGCTTATTAATAAATGATTAATCTAAAAGAACTCAAAAATGAAAAAATAAAGAAGTACAAAGAACTAATGGAACAACAGTAAGACGACAGATGTAAACTCACATTTTTTAAGCTGTATGTGCACAGGGTAAGACTCCCAAACCAAGCAGAGTTCAGATACTTAAAGCAGCAAAAAAAACCTCTTAGAAAACCACAGCAAACATCATACTTGATGAAATTCTCTAAGCTTTCCCTTAATCTGAGGGAAAGGATCAAAGATCTGTCATATCTTCTAGTTCAAATTTATTAAGGTCCTGGTCGGTGCAATGAGTCAAGAATAAAAAATAAAAATCAGGAAGCAAAGAATAAAATGGTCATTATGCACAGATGACATGACTGGATACACAGAAGATCTAAAAGAAACCACAGATAAACTATAAGAATTAATAAATGAACTTAGCAAAGTTGCTAGATACAAGGTCAATACATAAAGTCGACTATATTTTTGTATTCTAGGTAACAATTATTAAATGATACCATTTACATTACCATCAATAAACATCATGCACCTAGGAATAAACTGATCCCAAAACTGTACAAAACTCTCCTAGAAAACTAAGTGTAATTACTGAGAGAAATTTAATACATAAATATAAATAGAAGGTTAACTCATATTCATAGATTGTGCATAATAAATAACATTGGGAAGATGTCAATTCTTCCCAAAACAATATATAGATTCAATGGTATCTCATTAAAAATTCCAGCAGTTTGTTTTGTGGAAATGTACAAGCTACGTAATTCCAAAATTTAAACAGAAATGAAAGATCCAAGAAGATGAAAGAAAATTTTGAAGGATTAAAGTTAGAGGACTAACACCAACATATAACAAGACAATATAAAACCAGAACACTTTAAAGTTTATAACATTGGAGCAAGAAAAGCCAGAGAGACCCGTGAAGCAGAATAGGGAGTGCAGAAATAGACAGTCCTGCCTAACTTACTACAAACACACTACTGCAATGCAGTGGGTAAGCCGGTGGTCTTTTTTAGTAACTGGTGCTGGATCAGTTGGACATCCAAGGGGATCTCTACCTCAAATCACAAACAAAAAAGTCAATTCTATTTGGGTCATAGACTTAAATGTCAAAGTTGATTTAATAAAAAGCTCTAGAAGATAACATGAGAGAATAGCCTCATGGCCTTTGGGTAAGTAAGCCAAGATTTCTTAAACAGGATACAAAAAGCACAAACCATGAACAAAAAAACTGATAAACTGAAATTCACTAAAATAAAAGCTGCAGCTCAACAGCACTAAAAGGAGTGAAAAAGCAACAGTATCAGACAAGATATCTGCAAGAGACATACATGACCAGAGGCTCATAGGTAGAATATATAAAAGCTCTCAAGAAATTAATAAAAGACAACTTTATTTTTAAAATAGGCTCTCACTTGAACGGGTGCTTTGCAAGAGTACATCCAAATGTCCATGACAGAGACGAAAACGTTTTCAATATCATGAGTCATCATGAAATGCAAATTAAGACCACAATGAAATATACCATAATGATTAATTTTTCTGGAAACTAATATTTACTAAGTACTGCTGGTGGGAGCATTAATTGGTACAACCACTTTGTAGAAAAAAAAACTGTTTAGAAAGCTGAGTGTTCATTAAAAAGTCTACAAATAATAAATGCTGGAGAGTGTGTGGAGAAAAAGGAACCCTCCTACATTGTTGGTGGGAATGTAAATTGATACAGCCACTATGGAGAACAGTATGGAGGTTCCTTAAAAAAATAAAAATAGACCTACCATGTGATCCTGCAATCCCATTCCTGGGCATACATCCAGAGAAAACTATAATTCGAAAAGGTACATGCACCCCAATGTTCACAATAGTGCTATTTACAATAGCCAAGACATGGAAGCAACCTAAGTGTCCACTGACAGATGAATGGATAAGGAAGATGTGGTACATATATACAAGGGAATATTACTCAACCATAAAACAGAATGAAATAATGCCATTTGAAGCAATATGGATGGACCCAGAGATTACCATACTAAGTGAAGTAAGTCAGAGAGAGAAAGACAAATATCACATGATATCACTTATACGTAGAATCTTAAAAAAATGATACAAATGAACTTATTTACAAAATAGACTCACAGACACAGAAAACAAACTTATGGTAACCAAAGGGGATAGTGTGTGAAGGGGAGATAAATTAGGAATTTGGGATTAACATATATACGTTACTATACATAAAATAGATAAACAACAAGAACCTACTGTATAGCACAGGGAACTATATTCAATAACTTGTAATAACCTATAATGGAAAAGAATCTGAAAAAGAATATATATATCTATCTATATCTAACTGAATCACCTTGCTGTACACCTGAAACTAACACAACATTGTAAATTAACTATACTTCAACTTAAGAAAATGGTTAAAAAAAAAAAACTGAGCATTATGTACACTCCAGTCAGCAATTCCACTCACGGGTACATATCCAAAAGAATGTTCACATACCTGAATTTCAGGCATTCACTTAAATATTTAATGTTTGAGAATATCAGTACCGGCTTTATTCATAATCATGAAAACTGGAAACAACTCAATGTCTATCCACAAGGTGTGGCACTGAGCAATGACACTAATGAGCACCGTGAGATGCATCTCACAGATACAACATTAAGCAGAAGAAACCACAAAAGAGCACATATCACACTATTCCATTTATGTAAAGCACAGAAACAGGCAGAACAAGTCTATTTTGCTAGAAGTCAGAATACCAGCTACCTCTGGAGAGGCAGGTGACTACTGGGGGTGGGTCTGAGGGAGGCTTCTAGGTCTGATCTGAGTGATGGTTTACACACGAGTGTTCACATTGCAGAAGTTCATCCAGCTGTATACTTAAGATTCATGTACCTTACTGTATGTGAATGTTATATACTACATTTTTTATTTTAAAAGTTTTTTTTATTTACTTAAAAAATTAATAGGAAAAGAGTCTACGAAAGGCAAATAAATGAATCTTAGGAAGAGTTGCTTGCAGGCAAGGACTATGTCTTATATATCTCATTATTTCCATGGAGTCAAGTAGAACGCCTTACATATATGTATTTAGAAATGCTAAGAACATCATCATGGTAATAATAATATATAGATTTACATATAAATTCTGTATCTACAGATGCAAATACGAGAGCTTTCAGCCAGCATTTGATCATCCTCATTAATTTCCCCTTGGATACAATGGAAAAATGTGGGCTGGCTGATTATATAGACAACATAGAACTTATTTGACAGAGACTAAGATGGAAATCTTAGGTTAGCCCTTGGGTTCTAGCCTCAGCTCTTTCCAGTCTAGCAGACTTATTAGTGACTCTATGGAAATTATTTTAAAATACAAAAGAAGGAACCTTTAAGACAAGCTCACAGCACCCCACAAACACCTGACACGCAGACGGTAGTGAATACATCTTTGTTGAATGCAGGAATATGCATACATAGATAATCATGGTCCCATCCAGTACCTTCATAATATCACCATTCAATGAAAACATCAGCCTAACATACGGTCAATCCAATATTTATAGCCTTTATGATGAACTGGAGAAACCACAAGCCAATTATGGAAGTAAATAAAAATGAAAGCCTGAAAACTTATTAATTCATCACCTACCCCAAAAAATATAGCCTCCGTCTCCTATAATTTATAGTAGCTTTTCTTCTCTCTTCCTCTCTCATATGAAAAACTGTTCTGCTCTCAGTATTTCAGTTCATGGCATAGTAGAACCTTATCAAAAACACTCGAGCCATAATTTTCCCCTGCCCATAAAAACTGGCTGAATTTATCTAACCTTAAAAAGAGACTCCACTGGGTTTCCCTGCTGGCACAGTGGTTAAGAATCCACCTGCCAATGCAGGGGACACGGGTTCGAGCCCTGGTCCAGGAGGATCCCACATGCCACAGAGCAACTAAGCCTGTGCGCCACAATTACTGAGCCTGTACTCTAGAGCCCGCGAGCCACAACTACTGAGCCCGCGTGCTGCAACTACTGAAACCCGCGTGCCTAGAGCCCATGCTCCACAACAAGAGAAGCCACCGCACTGAGGAGCCCACGCACCACAATGAAGAGTAGCCCCTGCTCGCCACATCTAGAGAAAGCCCGCAAGCAGCAAGGAAGACCCAACGCAGCCATAAATAAGTAAATAAACAAACAAACTTACCATGTCAAAAAAAAAAAAAAAAAAAACTCCATTTATCCACAGTATTGGGCCCCTGCTTGGAAGCTGTCCCGCTATATTAAGCAGAGTTCTTGACTCCTGATGGTCTGAACAGGCGGAAGAAGGTGCAATTACTCATTTTCTCCCTTCCGCCAAGATTTGCAAGTCCTTCTCCTTGATTGATTTAGCAGGCTCTTTTGGTCAGATTTTAGTTTGCTCCATTATTCATATTAGAGGGCAACACCATAAACCATCTCTAGTGCTGAGATCTTAAAACCCATTTCTGTATCTTTATCCTCAGTCATCTGGGTTATTCATATACATAGCACCCCCTCTTACAAAACTCTGGGCTTCAGTCTGCCCACATGTAGAGAGAAATGGAGAAGTGACCTCTCTGCTCCATCCCTACTGCGTGACTGCAGGAAACTGGTATCATCACAGAATCACTGGCACCATTTTCTACTGACATCCATGGCCTTGCTTCGGGCCTTTCCAGAGCAATATTTTTGTTTGTTAGAACTTATGCCCTATTTCTTGTTCTGCCAATCATATGAAATTCTCAAAATTCTGTTCCGTAGAAAATGTCCTTGGCAGGACCAAAACTAGAAGATGTTCCACCAACAGTAGATAGGGCCGTTTCTTTATCATTCTATAATGAAAATGTTGGGAAGCTATTTCCCCGTCATCTAATTTGTGCTTGAGTGTTACTGCCTCATCTCCCCTTCTCTGGACCAGTACCCATAAGCAGTATAACCAGGCGGAAAGATGATAGAGTCCCAGGGGTTAGAGAGGAAGAAGCCTCCAGATTATTCGGTCCGACCCCTCTTTTCCCTCCCTTAGTTTCCCAAACCCTCTTTCACATTTGCACAGGAGTGATTTCATTCTCTAAGAAAGGGGTGAGAACTGAATATGTGTGATTGGGTAAGTCTGAGTGAGGGCCCATTCTAAAATTTAATTCTGGCACGTGGAACAGTAGAAAGGTAGACTCCTTGACCTTCAAACTATGAGGACCTCTCATGCCCAGCAAATCCTGGCAGCCCTGGGCACAGTTGGGCAAGAAGAGACTGAGAAGCCAATAACATGACTGAACACTTCACCTAGTACATTACTGAATGAAGAAAGGTCTTAAAAAGTTACAGATTATAGAAATTTAATTGACATTTGTCATATACATATATATATATATTACATATCTATATACATTAGGGAAAGTAAAATGTATCTAATTTGATAGGGGCAAAAGGTGACATACTTTTAATTCTGCCGGATGCATGGTCAGCATGTGGTCTGGCTAGCTGAGAAGATCCTATCATAACCATCATCTTAAAAGGAGTTTCCTTTTAATAAAGCATGGTGGGCAATGACTGAGGTACCGAAGAGATTAAGATAATTCTTTGTTGTTAGGCACAGATATCTGTTGAAAGCTTTTACTTTTCTGTCACTGGTGTTAAGTATGAAACCGACTGGGATTTGCACATTTAAATGCTATGTACCTTTACTGTTCAAATTTTTTTAAAAAACAGAGCTTTGCAAGCTATAAATTGTATATGCGGTATGCTGCCAATTACATTAAAATGTAAGTTTTATGGGAATTAAAATATCTCAGAAAATGCAAATTGCTTAATTTTCTGAAAAATTACAGAAATGTACTTAGCCAGCTAAACTATGTATCACAGTAGGACAGCCAAGGGCAGCTGCGATCAGCAGAATCATTTTGTTTCCTAAGATATTTTGACATGTTCCCCTGATTGAGCTGTCAGAAAATTGTTCTAATATATTCCATTTGCTAAAAGTTATTTGTAAATACGTATACAAACCCCGCAATCTTTCTGAATCAGTAGCTACGGAAAAAAATAAAACCACTAGCAAGATGAACTTCTCCCATTCGTCCTAATGAGATAGGCTAGCTGGATTATTTAATCACCGACACCGTGCAACATCCAAACAAAACGCGCCCAGCTTAGAACCAGCGAAGCTCTAATTCTAATTGCTTACTGCAAGGTCCCCAGCAGAAAATGAAATTTTGCAAAGCTAACTGAAAACCAAATGAAAATAGCGTGTGCTCTCAGATTAGGTAAAGCAGTAAGTAATTATCCGCTAAAAGAGGGGATGCATCTGTTTATTTGCGTGGCCAATATGGTGGCAGGTGGAGGACGGGGCAGTCTCTAGCCTGGCCTGTACCTAGGCTCTTGCTCCAACAATTATACATTTTCCACCATAACCTAGACTGTGGTCTCTCCCATGCGAAACAAAAAAGTGGATATATGTATACCTATAACTGATTCACTTTGCTGTACAGCAGAAGCTAACACAACACTGTAAAGCAACTGTATGCCAATAAAAATAAAGTTTAAAAAAAAAATTTTTTTAAAGGGAAATAATCAGTAACTTTCCGTCAACCTTGCTCCCCCCTCAAGCTACCACCTCTGCTCTTCCTCCTTCTCACCGATGGGTGGGGAAAGAGCTCTCCTACATCATCCACCTCTGTTTCTACGTGCTCCTTGTCTGAGATCCTACCCATTTTCGTGGCTTTGCTATCACACCAGTGGCGACCTAAGAGGATGGGCCTAGGTCTCTCTAGGCCCATCCTCTCTTACAAACACGAAATCCACATTTGCAGCTTTGCCCTTTGTATTGTTTCCTAGGGCTGCTCTAACAAAGCACCACAACTGGACAGCTTAAAAGAAATGTATTGCCTCCCAGCTCTGGAGGCCAGAATTCTGAGATCGGGGTGTCAGCAGGGCTGGTTCCTTCTGAGGCTGTGAGGGAGAATCTGTTCCAGGCCTCCCTCCTGGCTTCTGGAGGCCGTCGGCATCTCCTGGCTCGGAGATGCACGGCTCCAATGCATCTGTCTTCACGTGGCCTGCTCCATGTGTGTCTTCACATCAGCTTCCCTCTTCACGTGTCTGAGTCCAAATTTCCCCTTTTTTATAAAGACACCAGGTCATATTGGATTAGGGCCCACCCTTATGCCCTCATTTTAACTTCACTATCTCTGTAAAGACCCTGTCTCCACAGGAGACCACATTCTGAGGTCCTGAGGGTTAAGACTCCTACTGTATCGTTTGGAGGGGGATGCACGTCTGTCCATAATGTACCTCAAAATCAGGATGTCCCAAACGAATCCCACTGCCTTCCCTTAAAACCTGCACTTGGGCCGCGTTTCTTCGAGTCTCCTAAGCTCATCCTTGTCTTTTTCTTCTCCTCACACCGAATCAGTTATCAGTCAGTCCTGTACATCCTTCCTCCACGGCATCTCTAAACCTCCCCCTCCTTTTCGTTCCCACAAACACCATGCAAACTCAGACTGAATTATCTTGCACCAACTCCACGGTGACTGTCCCTAACAGGCATCTCAGCTCCGGTCTCTCTCTGATCTCTCTATATCTCAATCTATCTTATTAATTGCTGCCACATCAATCTTCCTAACAGACAGCTCTGACCCATTTCCCTCCCTAGAGAGGAGGAAAAAAAAATCACTTCAAGGCCTCTTCTTACCTTGTGAATTAAGCATAAATCCCTGTCCCTGGTGGCCTCAAGGTTCCCACCCTCCCGGGATTACCGCAGCGCACACTCTCAGAGTCTCTTTCCCAAACATGGCTCCGTGTGTTTCTGGATGTTTCCATCCAGAGTCTTGCCAAGAAAGGAAACAGAAATCTCAAAGGGCTTCTGTGAAAGGCATTTAAGGCAGGGACCAAGGAGTGGGCGTGGAGGGTGACAGGGCCCAACAGAGGCGGAGAGACACCTAGTGACCAGCCACAGTGGGAAGCTGGTACCAGCCCTCTATCTGAGGGGACAAGGGGAGGGGACATCTCCCAGCACCCAGCAGAAACAGGAGCCTGCTGGACACAGAGCAGGGCAGAGACAAGTGAAAACAAGCATCAGGGATGAGAAAACAGAGAGTACCAACCCAATGCCTCTACTCACACCCCTTCTCCCCTGGGATCCTGTCTGCCCACCTCCTCCGCCCAATTCATCAAAATCCTATCCATCTTTAAGGGGCATATGAGTGACATTAAAGATATTTTTTTACAGGTAAAAACAGCACTCAAACAAAAGTAAAATGAACACGTGTCTAAGGCTTCACTGAATTCATCATTAAATGCAAGAACCAGTATGATGTTACCACACGTTCAAAGGAAAATCCAAAGAACGTACAAATACATGCACCCATCAGGAAAACTGAAACGAATTTGCTTGCTAAGTGCAAAACTGCTCAATATCCCCACCTGCATTCCACCAGATACAATCTGCATTTTCTCTGATCAAGAATCCAACATCGGGCTTCCCTGGTGGCGCAGTGGTTGAGAGTCCGCCTGCCAATGCAGGGGATACGGGTTCGTGCCCCGGTCCGGGAGGATCCCGCATGCCGCGGAGCGGCTGGGCCCGTGAGCCATGGCCGCTGAGCCTGCGCGCCCGGAGCCTGTGCTCTGCAACGGGAGAGGCCACAACAGTGAGAGGCCCGCGTACA
>NW_006779738.1:750552-786521 GCF_000442215.2 Lipotes vexillifer
GACCAAAAAAAAAAAAAAAAAAAAAAAAAAAAAAAAAAAAAAAAGAATCCAACATCCAGGAACCATTACCATCAGTTTTCTACAACTTACAGAGTTGTAAAACAGCTCAAAGATAAACGAAAGGCAGAGATAACTCAAACGAGCGACTGAGGTAGACGGGGCACCCTCAATTCTTTTTTTCTACTGGCCAAATTCAGTCTTTCATAATTTTCCCTGACGACTGGAAGGAAACAAGGAAGGAGGGAAGGAGGGAAGGGAAGAAGAGGGTTTGGGCATCAGAAAGACCTTGGGCTCACCGCCAACATCACTTACTCACGAACTGCCCTTGAGTAAGTAATTTCACTGTCTGCAGCTCAGTTTCTTGGTCTGTACAACAGCAGTCAACTGCTTTACGGACTGCTCCCAGAATCATATGCATGGTGGCTATTCCGAGCCAAATAAATGATAGCCAGCATACCTGAGGCCCTTTCATTTTCCATCACCACAAATCATGGAGGTAGACCAGAAGTCCCTTTACAGTCTGAAAATTCTGCGCCTGTAAATGCTGCCCTCTTCCATGAAGCCTTGGACCATCCTAATTGCCAGGCATGGATGCCTCCCTCTTCAGCATCCTCTCCCACACCAGTTCTCCACCTCATGTTCACTCTCTCCACATTCCCCATCCCACCCACAAGAGACATAAGAAACTCAGGAACAAGCTCAGAGATATTTGGGTCCCAGCACCCAGCCTGGTGCTTGGCACACAGTAGGTAGTCAACAGATATTTCAAAATGAACCCAAAGAAATGATGGATCAAAACTACAGCGATGTATGTTATATAAGAAAGTTGTTGAGTAAATCCTGAGTTTTCATCCCAAAGCAAAAAAATTTTGTTCTATTTCTTTGACTTTTGTATCTATATAAGATGATGGATGTTCACTAAACTTATTGTGATGATCATTTCATGATGTATGTAAGTGAAATCATTATGCTGTACACTTTGAACTTACACAGTACTGTAAGTCAACTATATTTCAATAAAACTGGAAAATACAAAATTAACCATTCATTTAAAAGAATAAATAAAAGCAAGATTACTACACACACACACAAAAAACTACACTGAGATATCATGTCACACCTGTTAGAATGGCTATTATCAAAAAGACAAGAAATAACAAGTGTTGGTGAGGATGCAGAGAAAAGAAAACATTTGTGCACCGTTGGTGTGAATATAAACTGATGCAGCCACTACAGAAAACCGTATGGAGGCTCCTCAAAAAATGAAAATAGAAATACCATATGATCTAAAAACCCCACTTCTGGGTATTTATCTGAATGGAACAACAGCAGTAACTCAAAGAGTTATCTGCATCCCCATGTTCACTGCAGCATTATCTACAATATCCAAGACACGGAAACAACCTAAGTATCCATCGATGAATGAATGCATAAAGAAAATGTGGTATTATATATATACATAGATATATGTATACACACACACACACACAATGGAATATTACTCTGCCATAAAAAGAATCAAATCTTGTCATTTGCAACAACACAGACAGACCTTGAGGGTATATGCTAAGTGAAATAAGTCAGACAAAGACAAATACAGTATGATCTCACTTATATATAGAATCTAAAAACAAAAACAAAATAACCAGACTCACAGAGAAAAGACTGGTGGTTACTAGGGGCGATGGGGGGGTGTGGTGAAATGGGTTAAGGGGGTCAAAAGGTACAAACCTCTAGTTATAAAATAAATTAAGTCCTGGGGACGTAACTTACAGCATGGTAACTATAGTTAACACTACTGTATTGTGTATTTGACAGTTGCCACAAGAGAAGATCTTACAAGGTCTCATCACATGTGGTAATGGATGTTAACTAGACATTGTGGTGATCATTTTGCAATACATACAAATATATCATTATGTTGTACACCTGAAACTAACATAACTGTGTATATGAACTGTACCTCAATCAGATAGATAGAGAGAGAGAGAGGTACTAAAGCAGTCCCATGGGGAGAAAAGACAGAAAAGACAGGGCACTGAAGCAGGAAGGGGTGAGACCACAATTCCCTCTTCTTCTTTCCTCGTTCATGCGTCCTCTTTTGCGTGAGTAGGACTCAAGCTAGGCTGATTTTGCAGGCTTTTCTGAGTGATGCTGTTCTCCGTAGTAGCAGCAAGACCTTTAAACTCAATAATAATACCCCATCTTCAGGAAATGATGCCCCCCTTTACTGTCACAAAGAGGACAGCAGTGGAACTGGATGCTTTAAACTTCTTTGACAGCCATCAATCCAAAACAATTCATCCCAGCTTTTCATCTGTCTGTAACTCAAGAGGAAATGTTCTCCTCATGTGTCACTGAACCTATAAGCCAGAACTTGTAAGCTGATCGTAACTCCCAACTGTGGGCACGGTTCTCAAAGACAAATCATGTCAGATGTGTCCAGAGGTAAAAGAGCACCGAGGATTCAATCCAGTGAGTGTGGGCGACCGTGTGTCTCTGCTAAATGTTTCAAGTACCCCAATCATCCTTCAAAATGCTGTTCTTCTCTGAAAGGCAGGGGAAAAAAACTGGGCTCTACCCGATGGGTTCATAATTGTACATGTCCCTGAATGGTCAAAATTTGATAAAAAGAAATACGGAGTATTATCTTACTATCTTTCTTTTGTGTGTGTGTGTGTGTGTCCAAAATTTCTTTTAATGGGAAATAAATACAGGCTCTAGTGAAATTTAAAAGAAGTCATATTTTGATCACCATAAACCCACTGTGGAAAATAAGTGAGCACAACTTTCAACGGCTAGAAGCTCAGTGTGACATTCAGTACCTATTTTAACAGGGGCCCAATTTACTCAACACTAAGGATTTGATTTATTTCCTGGAAT
Organism: Lipotes vexillifer; assembly: GCF_000442215.2. NCBI lineage: Eukaryota > Metazoa > Chordata > Mammalia > Artiodactyla > Lipotidae > Lipotes > Lipotes vexillifer. The sequence continues at coordinate 753,436 of NW_006779738.1, forward strand.
TTTTCCTTTTTCTTATCTCTTCTTCTTTGTGCTCTCAAAACATATCTTTTACGTTACGTCTTCGGTTATGTATTAAATACGAGTGAAATTCGGATTCATGTGAACTTTACGAGTCTGGTTCTAAATTCAGAGAGAAATAAGACAATTAAAAATTTCATTAGAAGTGGAACCAGTGTGCCAAAAAGCTTTTAAAACAACAAACTTCTTTAAGGAAAAAAAAAAGTGCTTACCGTAGTAGAAAAAAATAAATTGACCACATAGACTTGTCCTTCCTCCTAGGCTGATGGCGATGGTGGGCCTGTGTCCCTGGCTCAACAATCACACTAAGAAGTGTTTATCCCCGTGGAAAAGTGTTGCTCACAGCACTGATCAGGAAACTCCTGCCTCCACCTTCCCCAGACCCAGCAAGGCTCCATCATCCTCTGAGCTCCTACAGCACTTTCTGCTGTTCCACTCACTGTGCCCTGCAACTGCCTTAGGTCCCCAGCAAGATTTGAGGTTTTCTTCAGGAAACTGGCAAATACTGATGATCGCTTGGTGACAGTAGGTGCCTGGGCATAGTCACCTAGTGGAGGTCTCACCTGGGCACACGTGTCAGTGGCTCCCACTCTCTGGACAGAACTCTGTTTGGATAATGGGCGTGGAGGTAACCATGTGCCAGTCCTCTGAACACTCCAGGTCAGCAACAGGGAAAGCTTCAGGTATCCGCTTCACTACAGAAACATCACTATAGGACTTTTACTGGGCCACAGGAAGCAGGAAGAACACTTTTTATCTGGGTCAACTATCTATCACATTTTAGGAAACCCCAGAAATATGGGTCAATTCTTCACCAGCTCAAGTAATAACAGGAAGCCAGAGAAGCACTTCAAAGCTGAGACCATGGAGAGGAAGACGATCACAAGTTTAGTTGCCGACGCTGTGACCCACCAGGATGAGAATATCCACAGACACCAGCATCATTCACAGTGTGCATGTCCAATATTTGTTCACAAAATGTATTACGTGATGTTCTACACTTGTGCTATGGGCCATTTATTTGTCTGTGAACTTCTAAGCAGCCAATTATTCATATGTAATTTTTTTAATCCACAGTAATAGCTTAGGCTCTTGTTACACACAGCACATCATAGGTACAAAATATATATTTGTTGAAAGAATAAGGGAAAAAAGATAATATGTAAAATAAGTTGACCTTCAGCTTCTAGATTCTGAATCTAATCTATTTGTTGGATTGCTTATTACAAATAAATGACAATGGATGATATTGTAAAAAAACAAAAACAAAAACAAAGTACGCATGTCCAGTTCAAGGGCAAGGTTTTTATTACACTCATTCTTCTAAATAGTTTGAGTCTGGCTGACCCCAGGACTCTTAACATGGCAGAGAGCCCCTCAGAGGTAATTAAGTCCCCATTTTACGGTTCCTGAAAGGATTCTTATGGGCCCCCGCCAATCCCGAGGTCACACAACCACTGACTGGCAGAGTCCCCATTCCAATGTTCTTCCCATGATTAATAAAGATGAAAGTAAAAAAAAAAAAAAAAGTAATAATAAAATTAAATTAAATTTAAAAATAAAGATGAAAGTAAGTGGATAAAACCGCTGCATTGGATGCCCCTGTGGTGCCCTGGAAGTCACCTCACCATCTAGAAGCTTCTCACGTGAAGAGTACGGATTCTGATAGGCTTCCCTGGTGGCGCAGTGGTTGAGAATCTGCCTGCCAATGCAGGGGACACGGGTTCGAGCCCTGGTCTGGGAAGATCCCCCATGCCGCGGAGCAACTGGGCCCGTGAGGCACAACTACTGAGCCTGCGCGTCTGGAGCCTGTGCTCCGCAACAAGAGAGGCCATGATAGTGAGAGGCCCGCGCACCGCGATGAAGAGCGGCCCCGCTTGCCGCAACTAGAGATAAGCCCTCGCACAGAAACAAAGACCCAACACAGCCATAAAGAAAGAAAGAAAGAAAGAAAGAAAGAAAGAAAGAAAGAAAGAAAGAAAGAAAGAAAGAAAGAAAAAGAGTACGGATTCTGACAGGAAGCCAGGGTCTCTCCCGGGCAGCCCCAATCACTCAGACTCACTTCATCCTTCCTTTATCCTCTTTCTTGCCTTAGTCACTTGTCTCAGTCACCTTCCTCTCAGTATCTCCTCACAAGGCTGAGATTTTGCAGGATGGGGAACCCAAGTAAGGTGTCAAGAATCAGATTATAGAAGGTCCTGAACCTGGGAGAGAAGTCAGGCTGGGTGTGACAGGAACCTGGAACTGAGGAGTGGTGGCGAGAACACAAGGGTATTAGGGGGGTGCAAATGGCAGGAGAATTCAAGGGGGGCTTCAGTGGCTGGAGGAGAGGGGAAAGATGAAGGCTAGAATAAGTACTGGGGTACGAAAGAAGTCTAAACCTGAGCTAGGTTGCCAGGGAAATCACGATAGGAGATGATGACAAATTAGATACGAAGGGATCAGAAAGAACTAAACGAATGCACTGAGCACGTACCATGAGCCGGGCACTGTAACAGGTTTTTGCACATAAATTCTATCATATGATCTTCAACAATCCCTCTGAGATGCCTAATATTATCTTTAGGTTTTAAGGAATTTTTTAACATTTTCTCAAGTCCATAAGCTATGTCCTGGTGGATTCAGGCCTCAGACCTAGGTCTTCTGGAGATGTGGATCACACTGGTGCTTCTAAGCCATGGCCAACGCAGAGCCACCGGGAGGAAGAGCCACTCAGGGGACAGAATACATGTGTGCTCAGGACAGTGTGTCCAGAAGTAGGAGGGGAGTTAAAACAGAGGCCGTGGGCAGCTGGAAATGAGGGCCCAAAGGCTGTCAGATCTGGGTGGCTTTCTTCTAGAGGAAGGAAGGGCTTTGGGAAAGTTCCTGGCATTCCTCTGGCTCCCAGAGCTGGATGAAGCGACTGTTAGGGCTTTTCAAACTCTGTTATTCCAAGGATCCCAGACTTTGTGGCACAGATAAGCTCACGAAGGCAGAAGAGCGAGAACTAGAAATAGGAGAGTATCTTTTGGGACAACCAAAGACTAAGAGTAGACGGAGTGAAAAGAGCCCCCAAAATGCATGATCGTAAATGTATAAAAATAACTCAGTGTATCCTAGCTCCAAAGCCAAACAGAGGAGCTTCAAAAAGGAGAGCAAGATTCGTAGAGTTTCTGAGGGCTAAAGGAATAGGGGTAGAGAGGAATGTTTAGATTTGGCACAGAAGCGAGGCAATTACTGGTAATATCACCTACTAAAGTGATAGCTTCTCTTTAACAAGAGAAGCTACGTAGCAATTACCAGGCGGGGTGGAGACAAGCAGTGGGTGGAGACCACAACTGGAGGAGTTGAGCAGCTAGATAATGGTCTCGGAGTCAAACAAAGAAATTTTAAGATGGGAGAAATTAGCATGCTTCAAGATCAACCAGAAGGAACAAGTGGAGAAAGAGGCAGAGAAAGGATGGAATTCATGCAAGATTCCAGCCCTGGACCAGCGAGCAAGTACTGTGCTGAGATCTAGGACACACGAGGGACTGCAGCTTTAGAAAGGAGGGACAAAACATCCTTGTCAGCAGCTAGAAGGACAAGAGGGTAGATTTAGACAGTGAACCCTGTGAAGGTGATGATAAGCATAAAATGGGACAGGTGAGTTTAGATCTACTCTACAAAGAAGAATGGTGTGCTGATGAACTAGCTTTCTGGCAATTCTTCAGAGATTTTCACACACTTTGCATTACTCTACTGCTGCTATTATGGGCTGAATGTTTGCGTCCCCCCGTGTTTCCTATATTGAAATCCTAACTCCCAAGGCGGGGTATCTGGAAGTGGGGGACGTAATTAGGTCATGAGAGTAGGACCCCCATGAAAGGGATTAGTGCCCTTATAAGAAGAAACACAAGAGAGATGATTTCTCTTTTGGCCGTATGAGGATACCACAAGAAGACAGCCATCTGCAAACCAGGAAGGAGCCCTCATCACACACTGGATCTGCTGACACCTTGATCTTGGCCTCCGCAACCCCCAGAACCATGAGAAATAAACGTTTGTTGTTTAAGCCACCCAGTCTGTGGTATTCTGTTATAGCGGCCCAAACCAAGACAGCCACTAATCTGGAGTGTGACACTGGGCCAAACCATTTCACCTCTCTGAGCTTTTCCTTATCTGCAAGATGACAGGGGAGGGAGACGCAGGAGTAGACAAGATAACATTTTCCAAAGGTCTCAGATAACATTTTCCAAAGGTCTCTTCCTACCCAAATATCCTAGAGTTTCTACATGTGCTTTTTCCTTCTAGCTGTTCCACGCCAGGCTCTAAATCTTTTCTTTGCAATTATAATTGCAGACCACTTTTTTCCTTATTTCGAATGCTTCCCTAACACCTACTATCACACCATGCACGTAGAAAGTGTTTGACAAATGTTTTTCTAAACAAAAAAATCTCCATAATGTCAGAGTTTCAGAAGACAAATGTGTGCCTCATCACATCTTCCTCTTCCCCAAGGGCTATTTACAGCATCACAGTCACCCAGAAGTTGTAATCCTTTCTCTGGTAATTCAGCCTTGATAAAAAAGCCAAAGGACAAACAAGATGGAATGCCAAATAAATTAGCGCCCTAAGTGTTTCAGATCCTGCCCTTCCTGCCAAGGTGTACAGACTAATTTCTAGATTAAGAAAAATACATGAAAAAATAAGCCTGGGTGGGCTTTCCATCAGTTCCTTGAAAACATACCACAGTGCCTATCTATCAAAAGATCCTCGTGCCTTCAGTATCAGGGGAGCAAACAGGGCTCACCCAGAATCTTTTCGTTTGTACTCTGTGACATTCCTACGGCTAAGAAAACTGATTGTGTCCCCTGTTTGTCTCCTGTGAACCAAAAACATGCTTCAGCAGCTGACAAAGCAGGCTTTCTCTCCTGGAAAGGACATCAGCCTAAGATCTGAGTTTTAGTCTCAGTTCTGCACTGCTGAGCAACTGACTTAGTACAATTAACCTTCCTGGACCTCTACAAACTGGGGTTACACATTCCAGCCTGATCTATTTCACCGTGTTGTGCAGTGGCATTTATACTTTACGATTATTACCATTAACTGCTAAATCCTTTCTAAGATGCTTCCTATCAATAGCAAGCAAGATGTGGAAGCACTGGGAAGAAATCTACGGTGAAACAGTTCATTCTGCAAAGGAAGGCCAGAGGAAAGCTCAAAGCATTCCTGTCAGAATAATTTTTGCAGCCAGGACTAAGTTTGAAGTCTCAACCTATATGCACAAATGCAAAATTACATGACACAGTATATCCCCAGAGTAACTTCACTGTGCTTACACAAATGAAAGAAAGGCAAAGTACTTAGAAAAATCAACTCCAGACAAAGGTTATTTTACATCATGGTTTTCTTAAAGTCAAGGAATTCCAGTTCATTGCTATATTGGTAAGTTAAGGACATTTTTAAAATAAAATAAACAACACATTCCAAATCATGGATATGTTTGGAAATGACAGTGAATAAATCCATTATGGGCTGAAGGCATATTTTATGATAGGATTCTTCTAAGTGTCCCAGCACGTCCAGAGTTTACACATATGTATTCTTAATTTCTCTCAAAGATAAACACATCAGGGACTTCCCTGGTGGTGCAGTGGTTAAGAATCCACCTGCCAATGCAGGGGAAAACGGGTTCGAGCCCTGGTCCGGAAAGATCCGACATGCCATGGAGCAACTAAGCCCGTGCACCACAACTACTGAGCCTGTGCTCTAGAGCACGAGAGCCACAACTACTGAAGCCCGCACGCCTAGAGCCCGTGCTCCGCAACAAGAGAAGCCACTGCAATGAGAAGCCCCCACACCGCAACGAAGAGTAGCCCCCGCTTGCTGCAACTAGAGAAAGCCTGCATGCAGCAATGAAGACCCAACGCAGCCATAAATAAATAAATAGACAGATTTTTTTTTAAAAAGATAAACACATCAGAGCGGGCCTGCTTCTAGCTGGTGGGAAAGCCACTGAATGGAAGATGATCTTTCATCTATGTAACCATTTGAAGGGAATGTTATCAAACTCACAATTACATAATGGAAAAGAGCTGGGAGAGGGACCAGCAGTGGCTAAATACAGTGAAAACACCCTCATTCACAAATGAAGAATTAAGTCACAGCAGCAGACATAACTCACGGACACAGTCCATTAACGATTTCACCTCTGCTTCCCTTGACAGTGATTACAAACCTCTTCCAGAAGAAGGAAGAAGAAAACTTTCTGTGGACAGAAAGGTTCCAAAGATTCCTCAGTGAGCCGCCACGCTTGAATAAAAATCCAAGAGACTTCTTAAGGTGCTCTACTCAGAATATATGAAATGGCCAGTCAAATTCACCATTACGGCCTCTTAACGACTAACACTTTTTTTAAGCACAACAGCTTTATCCATAATCTGTAACCGTTTTACATAGATGTACAGGTTGTTAATACTCCCTGGGCTACTTCAAAAAAAAAAAAAAGAATTAGAAGTAGAACCTCATATTGACAAGACTGCGTGCAACAGAGGAAAAAAAAAAATGCTCCAGGAAAAAAAAAAAACAGATGAATTTACCGCTAAAAACTACATCCTCTCCGTTCCTAAATCCACTAACATTTCTGAACCAACAACATTCTCGGCTTAAGAGAATAAAATGGAAAGGAGCAAAGGCAGCAGACACAGGAATAGTAAAGGGTTTGAGAATTTCCGTACTGAAACTGTAAAATATAGAGGCGAAGGCATGTTTTCCTCTTAAATGTTCATGCCACACCAAAAAAAATCCCCTGCTCCACCATACTGTTTCCTTCAAGGTCATTTATCATCAGCACAACAACCTACGGATGTTTTATTAAAAGAAAAATCCCAGCCCAGGACTGCCAGATCTCTACCCAGGAGCCACTTATCAAAGGTGTCACTGGGGCTGACAGGCAGCTGTCCAGGGGCACAGACTTAACATTACTTTATATGTACAGAACCCCATCAGCAAGCACATTAGCTCGGCCCCCGTTAAGTATTCTGATAACACCACCTCCATGAGCTCGGCTTAACATTTAAGCCTGCAGGAAGCCCTTGAGTGCACAGAGCCTTCCAAAATTTTCTAGCTAATTTTAACCCTATGGCATTTGAAAAAAAAAGAATTTAAGAATTACACAGCAACTAAATATTTTATCCGCCCAAACAAGAAATGTCATGGTACTGAGAAACATCTTTTCATATGGCTTTTTATTAGTTATTTAAAAATCACATAGACAGTTTTTCACTAAAAAAAAAAAAAAAGTAAACTGTATTCCTAGTAGGCTTACAATATTCCCCGTGAGCAAGGTTTTGGTGAACTGGCTCTTCAGAGTTGGGTGGTGGACCAGTAGTACCACCAACAGCACATGTAATAGTGCATGATGCACAGCTATTAGGTCAAATCAGTCGCCATCTGATGTGTACCCTGGATTTTATCCTTTGAAAGACTTCCCGCCCTACCCCCGCAAAGCAAAACTGAGTGCAAAAAAAAAAAAAAAAAAAAAAAAAAAAAAAAAAAAAAAATTAGAAGAGCAAAATGGAAAAACTGGCCACTTACAAATGTTCTTGGACACATGTACTGTTTTCACTTGTTCAGCCCCCAAATGCGTCATCTAAGCTACTTTCACACCTAAAAGTTGCTATCTGGTTAATATCTCAAAACGTAAATATCTCTCTTACTTTCTGTGATTGTGGAGGTAACTGTAACTGGGCAGTGGCAGCTTTTTCACTGCTGGGGAAAGAAGAGCCAGGAGAAGCTGCAGTCCTGGGGGTGGGGGGGATGATGACGGGGAATCCTGTAAGGGAATATCCTTCAGAGAGGAGGATACAAGTGCAGAGAAAGGAAAGACCAAAAGGATGCTGCAAACGCTAACTAGGTGCTCTTGACAAGAAGTTAACGGCATTTTCTTTTGCCAAGGGGCTCTCCAGTCCCAGCTCCGAGGTGAGCAAAGCCTCAGCCTGAGAAATACCTGCAGCGTTCGAACAAATCAGCGACAGGAAGGAGCAGTGCCAAGAGGTACTTACGGAGAAAAAACTGTATTAGAGTGGAGCCAACCTTCGCCTGCTGCCACCCAGTGTGGAAATTCCGGGCAGCCACCCTGCCCTTACCCCCCCTCCACACACACACGCACACACTTTGCTGCACTCAGCGTTCAATAAGCCAACATTTAGCGAACGACACGTTCGCGTTGTCCCCCCGCCACCCCCGCGCGCGCGTGCACGCACACACACACTCGCTTCCCATCCCTTCCACGTTCTGCGAGCAGTCACAGCACCACCAATGGCCCCAACCACAGGCACCGCGGTGTCCACGGAGGCGACTCCCCCTCCCCTGCGCAGCACCTCGACTTAGGGGCACATCCTGCCCCGCCGCCCCGACCCCGGCCACACCAAGTAGGCGAATCCCTGGGTTGCGTGATGGCGCGCGGGTCCAGCCCGAAAGCCCGAGAAACCGCGCCGCGGCGGAATTCCGGGCGACTGCCCGCGTCCCCGCCGGCCGCCGCGCCCCACGGGCCACCGGGTCTGCACCCTGCTCCTGGCTGCCCGGAAGATCCCAGCCCCACCGACCGGACAGGCCCGACCGGCCGCCCCCGCGTCCCCCGACTCCCGCAGCTCCGAGGCGCCCCGGGACCCAGCCAGTGCGCCGCCCGCCCGCTCGCCGCGCTCCGGCCGCGCTCGGTCCCCGGGCTTTACACACGCGCGCACGGACACGCACCCTCCCTTCCCTCGCCCCGGCACGCACATCTGCGCCCCCCGAGGGGTGCCCGGCTCCTCCCGCATCCCCGGGGGCAGCCGCCGGCCCGCCCGCGTGTCCCACTGCCCGGACCCGGTCGGTGGATGCCCCGGCTCCCCCTGCTCCCCGGGGAAGCCGAGACGCGCGGCACTTACAGTTCGCAGGAACTGGATCTCGTCCTCGCCCTCGCCCCCATCGGCCATGGCTCCGCGCCTTCTGGCCGGGGCAGGTTTCCGAGCCCCGCGGAGCCCGGCGGCGCTGGCGGCGGCGGCCCCTTGCGCTGTCTCCTGCAGCAGCTGCTGCTGCTGCTGCTGCTGCCCGGAGCCGGGGGCGGGAGGGGGCCGCGGCTGCTGGGCGCCGAGCGCCAGGCGGTCCCCGCCTGCAGAGCGGAGGAGGAGGCGCGGGCGGGGGCGGCCGAGGCGGGAGCCTCCCTGCGCCGCACTGTGCAGGAGGAGGGCGACCCGGCCCGGAGAACGAGGGCAGGCGGCCCGCAACCCCGCCGCGCCTGCTTCGCGCGTCCGGCCTGCAGCAGGCGGACTGCTCTACCCCGGCTCCTCCGAGCGAGTGCGTGGAGCCCGCGGAGCCGCGCTGAGTGCCGCGGTAGGGGCGGGGACTGGGGGCGGGCGGGAGGGGAGGAGCTCGCCGGCTCCCCTCTGCTGCAGGTAATCCGCAGCCCGCTCCTCGGGGCCTCCAAACTCGATGCCCAGCGCCGCTTACTGGCCGCGCTGGGTATCGCAGCCGAAGCGCACCCGACGAGCCGGCAGCCTTCTACCTGCGCCCTTCTGCTCCCCTGGGCTCCTGCACCTGCCCCTTCTGACCTTCGGCATTCCTTTCTCCTGGAAAGGGCTACCGCGGTAACTTCCACAGCACTTCGGATCGCAGGCAAGAATCATCTTTCACCCTGATGCCAGGAGTGGGTCACCTCCAAGTAAAGGTGACACAACACATGGTATTTTAAACTTGGATTACCTCTGTTCCTGATCAGCATGAGAATTCTTCAATACCTAGTGCCGGTGCACCATGCTTCTCACAGATCAACCACGCAAAATGCATGGTACGCAGAACTTTAACAAATTCGTTCAACAAATACATGGCGAATGCCTATGCCAGACACTGCAGTATAAATAGACCGGAGTTTATACTCTAGATTAGAAATGCAAACCTTAACAAGGACTTGTGATAAAGGATGGGATGATATCAGTATGAATCATTGAGGCGGTCGAAACTCGGACTATGGTACCTGCTGTCCTCACTATAAAGCCGTTTATTTCTGAAGAAACTCGAGCGTTTCACCACAGGTATCAATATCTAGTTCCCGCAATCCTCCTTGCAATTACCCTCCAAATTGCCGAGTAACAAACAAACGGCTGTGACTAAGAAAATGCAGGGTCTGAGACAATTTGGATAAGAAAGCACTTATCTATTGCTCCTAGTGCACGACTCATTCGTTTAAGATACTTAAAAATAAGGATATGCAAAACAAAAGTTGCAAATGTCAATCCTCCGAAGATGCAGACACTGTGAAGGTTTTTCATCAATGTGCCTACACTGCACATTTTGCAGCATATAATTAGTTATTAAAATCTGCCTGTAAGTTCTATGCACCTTAACGTCTTATTTTCAAATTTCATGAACTTTATACTTACCGAGTTAGTTTTGCATATTTCCAGCAGAATGAATAACATAAAGAATATGCCTATAAATACTGTCCCTCCTGGTGAGACTAGTAATGCTCTGCTCTATCTTATGATAGTAATCATCTTACCAAAGTACTTGACATATTCTTGTATATTGGTCCATAATGACTAACCAACTCTTAAGGCATAATTTACATGAATTTTTACACCTAGGAACCACTAAATGAGCAATCAGGGATCTCATAAAATCCCCCATGAGGAAGGGTTTCATTCTGAAATTGATTCTTCATTTTATGTTAAATTATTTGATCTTCCAAAGTTATGACATATCAAATTGTCCCCTTTCCAAGTATTTTATTCTTAATTAAAACAAACATCTGTACTGTATGTGGAATTACTCCCTTCTACACATATGTTAGGTAAACTATTATAAAAACTCTAACTCACCAGGTTTTCGTTTTGGCATTTTAACTAGGCTGTAAACTTTTCTAACAAGAGCTATATTTAGTATTTTATTAATTCTCTCAACAGAAGTGATATATAATGCTAAATGGCCTAAGTACCCAATGATTATTATTCACCATATAGAGTCTTCGACAGCAAACAGAGAAGAGGATGGTTACAAAACATACCATTTCTATAGACTTTAAGACACAAAAATAGAATACTGTGAGGTTTATGGACCTCCAATCTGTACTAAATATATAAAAACATGTTTGAGAATGATACATATTTATTTTTAAAAGGAGAACTAAAGCAAATATAGCAAGTGGTTTAACACTGGTGGTGAGTATATGGGTGTAATATTATTGGGGGTACTCTGATTTTTTCATATATTTAATGATTATAAAAATTGAAATAATTTTTTTAACATCTTTATTGGGGTATAATTGCTTTACAATGGTGTGTTAGTTTCTGCTTTATAACAGAGTGAATCAGTTATACATATACATATGTTCCCATATCTCTTCCCTCTTTGTCTCCCTCCCTCCTACTAAAGCTATTAAAAACTATGGAAATTTTTTACTCACAGTATTTTTTAAGATTTGTTCTGGCTGGTGTCATTTATGTATGATTTCCTAGTCTCTTCTTCTGATGAACAACTGTAGCAAGAAAAATTGGTTTTGACTGAAAAGATCATAGAATGATAGAATGAGAACTAATCTCAATTTTAAATATAATTTTAATTGAGAGAAACAAATATAATTTGGATACAGCTTAAAGTTTCTGTTCCAAGTCTTTAATTCTGATTATAGTCTTAAATTTTAAGGGATTAGCAAGTACACATTTTCACAGACACAGAACTCCGGTTCATAAAATAGAAAAAATATTTTCTTTATTTAGAACTTTCATAAGTGTCCAATACTTGATATCTATGAGGTTTGTAACTTTTACAAAATATTTCTTTTTTCTAAATGCATATTATATATAATAGTCTATTTTGCTTTTTGTTACTGAAATTTATCATCTTAATATTGCTTTATTGGAATAGAGGTTGTGTTTCCCATAACACTCCATTTCAGGACTTTACTAATCATAATATAAAACAGTTTAGAGGATGATATTTCCATATTTTTAGTCCGAGTTTGTGAAGTGTCTTTCTTTATGATCCATTTTATGTCATGCAAGAGAGGGGGAAAATCATATTTTTTTATTTTTTTAATTAAGATATTTTTTCTATAGTCACCTAATCAAGAACGGGCCAGCAGAGCCCACTGTTCACTTGACAGAACTTTAGACATCCTTAAAGGAGAAAAAATTGAGGCAAATGTAAAATTTTTCATTTTGCCTTCCAGTTTAACTAAGTTCACCAGTGATGTACACAAGGTTTCTATGAAAGCCAGCTAAAATACTCAGTGTTATTTTAATTCAGCTTCTTTCCATTAAGATCACGTAAGTTAAAGACCTTAATGCGGAAGTGAGAGCCTCTGGGATTGTCAGTGGGTCATTATAAAATTACTATTGGAGAAGCCCTTGCATCTAGAGATTAAGCCCTTTCCACGTTAACTCAGATATCCAGTTTCAGTATTTCCAGGGAAGGTTTCATAGCATTTCTTCTTATTGCATTTCAGAACTTAACAGACCAAAATTTCAGAAAATTGCCATCTTGTTTACATCTTTTGTTGTATGTATTCTAAAATACTGTAGTTACAATGCACACCTGAACTAAAAATAAACACCGGTAGATCCCAGGTACTCACCGCAAGCTGGCCCCCAGGACAACAGGGCTGGAAATAACGTCAAGGGTCATAATGATGATGATGATGATGATGATGATGATGATGATAAAGGCTCTGACTATTTATTGTACTCCAGGCACTTTATTTTTATTATTTATTTTAATCTCCACAGCAAATGCCATTTTAGAAAAAAAGAGACCAAGATTTACACAAGATTACACAGCTGCTGAGTGGTGAGGCATGGGTCTGAAGACGCCAAACCTGAGCTCTTTATCACTGCTTTGTGCTATTACTCCCCCCAGACCCCAGCATGAAAAACACAAGAGTCTAGACTAGCAGGAACTAAAAACAAGGCTCTGGCAGCCCCAGGAGATTTATTGCTGGTTTCAAGCCAACCTTAGGAGTCCTGCTAGCTCTTGGAGTGCCAAGTGAGTTCTGGAGAAGGAGACAAGGATTACTATAGCTCAGAAATAAAATCTAACTCATGGGATTTCCCTGGTGGTCCAGTCGTTAAGGCTGTGCACTTCCAATGCAGGGGGCACGGGTTTGATCCCTGGTCGGCGAACTAAGATTCCCACATGTTGCCTGGCATGGCCAAAAAATTTAAAAGCTTTAAAAATTAAGAAAAATTAAAATCCAACTCATGCCCTCCTCCATAGTTTGGATTCTTACGGGAAATCCATTTTTGCAGACTTGAACGTTATTCATCACTACCTCATCAATTCCCTAGATTGATCTTAAAATTACAATCTAAAAATTATGAAGCCCCAAACTATAATTAGTCTTCTGATATCCAGGGTCAGGACTGAACTGAATATAGATGACAAAAGTGAAGACGATCTATCTTTGGGGGTCAACAGAGCCCTTGACTTCACAGAGAGGGTTGACCCTACGTAACAAAAAGTTTGCTAATTAATCACCTTCTCTACTGAAAGAAGTGTGCCTGAGGAGGTGTGGGCTCCCCAAAGACATTCCTAACCCAAATCACCTCAGTGTCTTCACAGGTAGGTCACTGTGACTATCACATACCCCCTAAGGCAGATCCTCCTCCTGGTTTGACTATTCACGTTGTACCACAGCTCAGATCCAAAACCTAATCATCCACTTTGATTCCCCCCTAGTATGGGCTGAATGTTTGTGGGTCCCCAAAATTCATACATTGACACCTAACCCCCAAATGATGATATTTGGAGGTAGGGCCTTTGGAAAGTAATTAAGTTTAGATGGATCATGATGGATGGATGGATCATCTTCCCATGATGAGATTAGTGCTCTTATAAGAAAAGGAAGAGGGGCTTTCCTGGTGGCGCAGTGGTTAAGAATCCACCTGCCAACGCAGGGGACACAGGTTCAAGCTCTGGTCTGGGAAGATCCCACATGCCGTGGAGCAACTAAGCCCGTGCGCCACAACTACTGAACCTGCACTGTAGAGCCCTCGAGCCACAACTACTGAGCCCATGTGCCACAACTACTGAAGCCTGTGCACCTAGAGCCCATGCTCCACAACAAGAGAAGCCACCTTGGTGAGAGGCCTGCGCACCGCACTGAAGAGTAGCCCTAACTCGCCGCAACTAGAGAAAGCCCACGTGCAGCAAAGAAGACCCAACGCAGCCAAAAATAAATAATTTTTTTAAAAAAAAGAAAAAAGAAAAGGTCATGCAATTACACAGTGAGATGGCAGCCGCCTACAAGCCAAAAGAAGAGTATACTCAGAATGAAAACTACTTTTCAAGCACCTTGATCCTGGACTTCCCAGCCTCCAGAACTGCAAGAAATAATTTTCTATTGTTTAAACTATCCAGTCTATGGGATTTTTTTTTTTTTTCTTGTAGAAGCTTTTATTTCAGTGATTAAAAGAACGCAGTAAATGGAAACTATGCTGATTTACATTAGGCATGCACCTCTACCTGAAACTGCTGTTAGTTTTTGACGGGCCTAAATCTTTATAACTTATTTTTTCATTTAGGCACATCTTTACATTTTTTTGGACCCTGACATACAGGGTAATTTAACTTCTTCCTTGTGGCAGTTTAGTATGAGAATTATGTTTGCTGGCTAGATTCCTTTAGCTAAAGGCCTCTAGACTCTCAGGCTACCTATACTAGCTCAAGACTGTACTTTACATATAGATATTTAAGTGAATCACAGTGTAAAGGAGGGAGATAACCTAGAAAGGTGAAATATACTGTATGAATACTCCATACATTTTTTTTCCAGCACTGATAATCAAACACTAGATAAGGAGGCCTACAGTCAAGTACCAAATTATTCTTTCCCCCACTGCTGCCCTTTCTGAGAGACACAAAGATGTATATCAATCTCTCCAGAAATCTGAAAGGAATCCACACAAATAACAGATTATTACCTATGTGGTCCCACTATCAAATTATAGAGCAGTTCCACTATTAAAATTGGAGGGAGCAGTTAATGAGACTATGAGGAAAGCATCGTCCCACATACAGTAATACACATCTAGTAGAGTTTTCCATTCATCTGTCAATTGTTTTCCCAAGATTAGCATTAAAAAACACAACCCCAAACACATTTGACCCTCAAACCACCCACACACACAAAAATCGGTCTTTGTTCATTCTCAGATGACAGGATGTCCCAAGAGTGACAAAGGTGGGAGCCGATCCCCCCACAGCCTTTTCTTCAACCATCCCATCAACTTCTCTTCATTTCTTGAATTACCTTCCTTTTCCAAAGAGGTAATGCTCAGGTCAGTCAGAAACGCTTTCTGAGAAGACTGGCTTGGACTTCTGGGTCTGTTCCAGTTGATTCAAGATGAATTGGCTTGTATCACTGAAGCGCTCAACGCAGTTCACGAAACAGGCCTCAGCCCGACGGTCCAACTTTGTCCCAGGCTTGTCCATGCACTTTTCCCAACAAAGTTCCGTCATCTGGTGCACCAGCTGCTGGAAGCGCTGCTTCTGAGTCTCTACCTCCATGAAACGCTACAGCTGCGGGTCGACAGAGCCCAAACCCTCTGCAGAGCAAGACGAGTAGGACTCCATCCCAGCGCGGCCACACGTGCCGAGACGAACTCCGCACCGACTCACCGGCCTTCATGTGTCTCCGCGGCCCTACGGGATTTTTATTAAGGCAGCTCGAGCAGACTAAGGTATTCCCTTACCTTCATCACCCAACATCAGTGTCGCTTTATGGGTAAAAAGATGCCTTCCTGATTCTTGTCTTTACATCCCAAATTATTTCACTAACTTTGCAACGAATCTTCCTGGGTTTTGTTCTCTACCACTGTGAGTCATCTTCCAGACTCCCACCAGAATAACCTCATATAACAATGTTTCCATCTTGTCACTTCCCCGCTGGGTAAGAACTGGAGCCATTGAAGAATGATTCCCAGATACTTACACTTACCATATTACATTCAAACCCCTCAGCCTGGCATTAGAGGCCCACTGAGATAGAGCCTCCTGCAAACCTTTTCAATATTTATTTCCAAGGACTCCCTTGTTTAGGCTCCAAACCAAATTACTGTTTCCCAGATAATATGTATGCATTAATCGACCATGCCTTTTCTTATGCTGTTTCTTCTGCCACCTAGGGCCAGAAAATCCTGTCAAAATCTGTTCCATCCTCCAAGGAGTAATTGGAAACCTACTTCTGGGATTGGGATTACTCTCGCCAGAGATTCTCTCTCCTGGGAATCACAACTCTTCATCCTATATCGCCCAGGATTACAGTTATGTGTCTAAGGATAGTATCCCCACAAACGCACTAACAACCACCAAGAGGCAGAGACAGTGTATCTCCTTTATCATGCTCATTCTTCACAGGTAATCATTAAGAATCAATTTCTTCTTATGTGCAAAGTGGCTGCTAGTCACTGCTACCACTTTGCACATGACTCTCCAGTTTCATTTTCCTTTTCAGAAGATTCCGTGTTAAAACACTCTGCTTCTGTCACTTCCCCTGCATGGAGATCATTCATTAATTGCTCACAACGCAGAAGTAACCCCAAAAACCTTTGTGAATATAGAGTCTGTCCCAGAATAGGACCAATCCATTGGGCCTCCCTGGTGGCGCAGTGGTTGAGAGTCCGCCTGCCGATGCAGGGGATACGGGTTCGTGCCCCGGTCTGGGAGGATCCCGCATGCCGCGTAGCGGCTGGGCCCGTGAGCCGCGTAGCGGCTGGGCCTGTGAGCCGTGGCCGCTGAGCTTGCGCGTCCGGCAACGGGAGAGGCCACGACAGTGAGAGGCCCACATATCGCAAAGGAAAAAAAAAAAAAAAAAAAGAATAGGACCAATCCATCTAGTGTCTTCCAGGTTTTCATGCAATAACACAGGACATGAGCAGGTTCTTTGAACTCACTCTTCATTCATTCATTCATTCAGCAAATATCTATTGAGCATATACTATGTACCAGATCTTGTCCTAGTGAATAAAGCACAGACCCCATGTCCATGGGGCTTATTCTAGGGCAGGAGGTAGATACATACAGATAAATATATACATCAGGTGCATTCAGTGCTATGAAGAAATATAAAGCAGGATAAGGGAACTGAGAGTAATAGAAGAGACTGTTTTGTAGATAAAATGGTCAAGGAAGGCATCTCTGATGAAGCCCCATGGCAGCAGTGACTTGAATCAAGTGAGGTAATGAACCTCATAGGATCTAGAGGAAGAGTATTTCACGCAGAGAGACTGGTATGTGCAAGATCTGTGAGGTCAATGGCATGTTTGAAGGGGCAGCGTAACGAGCAGAGCAAGGGAGTGAGAGGATGCTGCACAATGAGGTCAGGGGGCCAGTAAACACACTGCATATCCTGCCCCATTCCAAGTGGGAACAGCCATCACTTTTTTCAGGAAAAGAATCTAGTGTACTCAGTCTGGTTTGAACGAGGCCAGGTGGCTACCCATTTTAACATCTAACCTGAATCTCCCTGCTCTGTACATTTCAAATTCCTGGCTATTGGGAGTCTTCCATATGAGTATCAATTCTCTTTATCTGTTGAGTTTTTCTAGGAAGTCCAACTGGATGGATTATATTTATTTCTTGTTATACCACCCTTGGTAAATGGCTAAAACAAACAGACCCATGTTTATCTGGTCCTCTGCCAGGAAACAGGGCAAGGTAGTCATCATAAATGTGGGCTTTGGAGCTAAACAAACTCATTTCTAATCCCTTCTTTGTCATTTACTGTGAAGTTCCCTGATTGTCTAAACCTCTGTTTCTCCATGTATAAGATGAGGGTAATAACAATACCTCACAAGATTGCTATGAACATTACATGAGATAATGAATATAACTTACAGGGCACAATGCCTGGAATATGGACACACTTGTTAAACTGTGAGTATGTGTGTATGTAATTTACATTTAAAACTGCTAAATTTAAAACTGAAATTAGGGACTTCCCTGGTGGTTAAGAATCCGCCTGCCAATGCAGGGGACACGGGTTTGAGCCCTGATCTGGGAAGATCCCACATGCCACGAAGCAACTAAGCCCGTGAGCCACAACTACTGAGCCTGTGCTCTAGAGCGCACAAGCCACAACTACTGAAGCCCGTTTGCCCCAACTACTGAAGCCTGTGTGCCTAGAGCCCATGCTCCACAACAAGAGAAGCCACCACAATGAGAAGCCTGCGCACTGCAATGAAGACTAGCTCCCACTCGCTGCAACTAGAGAAAGCCCGCATGCAGCAACGAAGACCCAATGCAGCCAAAAATTAATTAATTAGTTAATTAAAAATAAATAAATTAAATAAAACTGAAATTATTTCTATTCTCTAAAATAAAATCAGTCAGATGGTATGTTCAGTGCAACAACTTCAGAGGTAAGGGTTTTTCTAATTTTTCCATGATGGTTATTAATATGAAGAGTTTCTTTGGGAAGTTCTCATCTAGAACACAAATGCACTAAAGTTTCCCCAAAATCTTATCCCCAATATCTTTTAGAATTATTTTGGTTACAAGTAATAAAGACCTGAAAAGCAAGGGCTTAGACACATGGGGATCATTTCTCTTGTGTAACACTGTCTAAAATTAGGCAGTCCAAAACTGGCACAGTGGCTCCATGATGTTATTAATATGCCATCTTCCTTCTATCTTTCAGCTCCATTATCCTTAGTTCATTAAATCAAGTCTCATTGTTGCAAAATGGCTGCTCAGCACCAGCCATCAGGTCCAAGTTCCAGATGGGAATGAGGGTGTAGAGTAGGACAAAAGCCATATGAGTTAATCCACCATTTAAGAAGCTGTCCTGGAATGCCCACCAAAAACTTTCACTTCTATTTCATTAGCCAGAATTTTGTCACCTCTCTTTATATGAGAGGCTATGAAATACAGGTTTGAGCTGGTTACGTTGCAGCCCTCAAGAAAATCAGGGCTCCTTGGTAAGGAAAAAAACAAAATGAAGGTGAACATTGGGTAGGCAACCAGCAGATTTGGCCTCAACCTCCATACAATTGTCTTTTAATATGATATATGTACATAATTTTACAATTCTTTGGTTAAGAGGGTGGTCTCAAGAATGTCTACAATCCCTTAAGAAAAGAAATATATTTTATGTCATCAAATCAGGACATCATTTGCTTAAATCCCCAAATAGACATTACTTTAAGTGTTTCTCAAAAGCCTTTTAAAAAGTTATGTAATTTACTAAAATAGCCTTTTCCCTATTTTCATCTTCAGTTTATTCAGATTTTCCTGTCACACATACTGAACTTCTTTTACATATAATGTATTGGATTTGTTTTTTGTACCACAAGTTCATACCACACTCTAGCTTCAATCTGATTTGACTATAAGAGATCCGCTTGTCTGGGGTAGAGGTTTTGGGGAGAAAAGAGTGGGTTACACACACATCCAACGTTGTAATACTTTTGGAAGAGTATAAAATTCGGGAGAAATTTAACACTGACTTCTACAGCACTTAACTGGACACAAACCGAATATGGCGCTATGATGCAAACAGAAGTGTTTTTAAATTTGTCATTGGATATCATGATCACAGTGAAATTTCTAAAGCTGATGGACTTAAGAATGTGAGTCTGAGTAAAGGTGCTAGAAACCTCATGACCAAAGTGATTTGTCAACTTCTGTGCTGTGGTACTTGGGCACAATTCTATAGTTACACTTCAGGGAGCAGATGTACTGACCCATTAATGGGAGCTTAATTCATCCATGAAGGATGAGGTTACCCAAACCAGCACCTCCCCTTGATATAGGTGGGATCTAATGAGGGCTGAAAGCCAGTGGCCCAGAACAGACCCACTCCTGAAACCCAATCTAGGAGGCTTTACAACTGGTGCCAATCCATCCATTCATTTATT
This sequence comes from Lipotes vexillifer, assembly GCF_000442215.2. Taxonomy (NCBI): domain Eukaryota; kingdom Metazoa; phylum Chordata; class Mammalia; order Artiodactyla; family Lipotidae; genus Lipotes; species Lipotes vexillifer. The sequence continues at coordinate 773,304 of NW_006779738.1, forward strand.
CATTCATTATTACTTACTGCCTGGCACTGTGCTCTCTTCTCTGAATACACAGTGGACAAGGCAGTACCAGCCTTCCTGGAGCTTACAGGGGTACCCGGTGCTGTGTCAGGTACTTAGGACAGAGGCTATTGGGGGGTTAAGCCAATGAGGGCAATAAGGAGGAAGTGACTTGTAAGCTGAATAATAAAGAGGTGTCATCCAGATTTGTAGGCGGGGTGAGCATAGGAAGAACAGTGATCCTCGTGATTAAGGAGGATAGGAAAGACCTTACTGTATGTTCTTGTTAAAAATTAAGTTGCTCAAAAAACAGTTATCAAGTGTCTGCCATACACCAGGCACTGAGCTAGGTGCTAAAAATACAAATATAACAAAAGATGGTAAGATGGTACTCTTTTGCCTCAGCTTCTGCTAAGGCACCAAAGCCAAAATCAACAAAAGAAATGACAAAGACTCTCATATTCCGAAGAGAAATTCTAGAACACCTATGTAGGAATTGCAGAGGAAGGTGCTGGAAACATTTCTTTTAAAGATTTTGTTTTCGACGTAGACCAATTTGAAAGTCTTTATTGAATTTGTTACAATACTGCTTGTGTTTTATGTTTTGGTTTTTTGGCCGCGAGGCATGTGGGACCTTAGCTCCCCAACCAGGGATGGAACTCACACCCACTGCATTGGAAGGCGAAGTCTTAACCACTGGACCACCAGGGAAGCCCCTGGAAACTGATTTTGAAGCCCTTAGTCCTTGAGGATATAAAAGGGTAGAGGTTGAAGGGGCTGAGAGAGACAATTTCTTTGGAGAAAACTGGAGGACTGTCATATTTCTGAACCACCAGAAATCCACACAGTCTGGGGGGCGGAGAGGCAGGGAGCAAAGACAAGGGTGTGCCCCTCACCTCAAGTCAGTGAGAGTGGCTGGAGGACACTGCTCAGAAAGTGTGAAATAGGTTCCCTGGAGATTCCTGGCTGACTCCTGCCTGTGAAAGACAAATAGTGAGAGGCTTTCCCCGGGCAAGACACAGTCTCACCAGGAGTTAACTGCATGTCCACAGACCACAGGTCTGTTTTCCTGCAACTTAGCATCCTTCATAAAGGGAGCCTGGAGAAATGCAAATCAACACAACAATGAGGTAGTATCACCCCACCTTGGTCAGAATGGCCGTCATCAAAAAGACTACAAATAATAAATGCTGGAGAAGGTGTGGAGAAAAAGGAACCCTTCTACGCTGTTGGTGGGAATGTAAGTTGGTGTAGCCACTGTGGAGAACAGTATGGAGGTTCCTTAAAAAACTAAAACTAGAACGACCATATGATCCTGCAATCCCACTCCTGGGCATATATCTGGAGAAAACTATAATTCAAACAGATACATGCACCCAAATGTTCACTGCAGCACTATTTACAATAGACAAGACATGGAAGCAACCTAAATGTCCATCAACAGAGGAATGGATAAAGAAGATGTGGTGTGTGTATATACACACACACACACACACACACACACACACACACACACATACACATATATACAGTGGAATATTACTCAGCCATAAGAAAAGAATGAAATAATGCTATTTGCAGCAACATGGATGGACCTAGAGATTATCACACAAAATGAAGTAAGCCTGGCAGAGAAAGCTATCATATGATATCACTTATATGTGGAATCTAAAAAAAAAAGATACAAATGAACTTATTTACAAAACAGAAATAGACTCACAGACATAGAAAACAAACTTACAGTTACCAAAGGGAAAGGGATAAATTAGGAGTTTGGAATTAATATATACATACTAGTATATATAAAATAGATAAGCAACAAGGACCTACTGTGTAGCACAGGGAACTATACTCAGTATTTTGTAATGACCTATAAGGGAAAAGAATCTGAACAAAGAATAGATTATAATATAGGTTACTGAATCACTGTGCTGTACACCTGAAACTAACATGACATTGTAAATTAACTATACTTCAAATAAAAAATAAAAGTAAAATAAAATAAAGGAGCCTGCCCAACAGGGGCTTCCTGCCCAGCACAAAGAGGCCAGGGATGGGGGGGATAGCAGGGAGGGGGAGGAGAGACATCCATTAAGTTACTTGTCAAGTGCAAGTAACTCAGCCCCATCCTTTCTTCTGTTCTTCCTCACTCTCAGCGACCCCCTCCAACCTGGAGGGGGAGAGGCTGCCTGTGGGGAGGACGGAGGAGGAGAGAAACCAACTAGGAAAATGTGAAGCTAACCTCATGGCCCACCACCCTTAGGCTTCTCAGCTGGATGCCCCCAAGCTCCAGGAGAGAGGAAACTTTTTAATGAAGTTCAAAGTCATGACTGTCACCCTGGACTAAACATTCTAGTATTAACCCTAGACTATCCTGCAACTGAAAGGGACAGAAGTGTCTTCTAAATTATGGTTCTGAGATTTCATTCAGGGAACTGGGTCCAAAGCAAGCCTTCACATGGTTTTAAAGAGACAGTGAGAGAAAAGAATAAAGCTGCTTTCCATGGGTCCCTAGTCAGCTCTGGCCTTTCGACATAACAGTTGCACAAAGATGCATGACACACAGCCTTGCCTTCAGGAAGCACACAAAGTCCAACAGGAGAAAGAGGTTTAAAGCAATTATAACCCAACATGCTAAAAATTAGAGCTACGATCGTGGGGCATATGGAATGGAGAAAGAAAGGAAGATCTATGGAAGGTTTCGATATTTTGTAGATGTTGAAGTAGGCTTGTCAGACAAAATACAGGCCCTCTGGTTAAATGTGAATTTTAGGTAAACAATGAATAAATTTTTTTAGTATAAGTTACGTCCCATGCAATATTTTTATTTGCTAAATCTAGTGAGGCTATGCTCATGGGACAGAGATTGGCCCTGGGATCCCTCTTATTTTATTTTATTTTATTTTTATTTTTATTTTTTTTTGTGGTACGTGGGCCTCTCACTGCTGTGGCCTCTCCCATTGCGGAGCACAGGCTCCGGACGCGCAGGCTCAGCGGCCATGGCTCACGGGCCCAGCCGCTCCGCGGCATGTGGGATCTTCCCGGACCGGGGCACGAACCCGCGTCCCCTGCATCGGCAGGCGGACTCTCAACCACTGCGCCACCAGTGAAGCCCCAAGGGATCTCTCTTATTGATGTAACCTGTTCTCTTCGTTGCTCTTGTCCATCCTGGATGCTGGGTTCTACACACATGCCTGTCACACCTGGACCACATCATACCCACCACTCATCTACTGTTATATTTATAATTACTTCACAGAGAAATTGTGAGGATCCCAACGAGGTCATCTCAATATCTTCTCTATGCTGTGATTTCTAAATGGTTTCTCGCCAATGCCAACCTCTCCGCCTAAACTCCGGAATTACATCCAACCACCTACTCAATCCCTCCATACAGATGGATAGCAGGCAGTCAAATTCTACATATCTCACACAGAGATGGCGACTCCCAAATTTCTTCCCCAAACCCCTCCTTCTTGAGTCTTCTCCATCTCAGTTTACGACGCACAGTTGATCAGACCAAAGACCCAGGCATCATCCTTGGATCAACTCTCTTTCCTTATTCACCACATCTAATCCAATGCCAAGTCCTACCTGTAAAGATATTCCAGGTCCAGCACTCCTAACAATGCCCACTGGCAGCATCCTCGGCCAGGCCTCGACCCTCTCCTCTACGTCAACATCCTCTCTCTGCTTCCCCTCTCGCTCAATCTACTCCACCCTGCACCACAGCCGTGGAACCTTTTACAACGTAAATTGGACCACGTCATTCCCCTGCCCCAAACCCTCAGCCCTCTTCCCATTGCCCTTGAAGAAAATCCATATCCTTGTCACATACCCTCAAGGTCACTCATTCTCTCGTCATGTTTACCCCCCTCTTTTTTCACTGCATTTCAACCCCACTGGCCTTCTCTCCACCCATCAGACAGGCCAAGGTCACCCACCAGCTGCTCCATCCATGGGGCACTCTCCCCTGGATTGATACATGATTGGCTACTTATCACTATTCGGATCTCAGCTCAAGCATGTTCTCCAAGAATCCTCCCCGATGACCATTTCTAGGGCACTAGCCTTCACCCATCACTTGTCTCCTCATTCTTCTGCTTTATTTCCTTTGTAACTGGTTATCACTACCTGAACTTATCTTATGTATTTGCTTCCCAAACAGAAATCAAAATCCTTGCTACAGTCATGATAGTTAATATCTGTTCGCTCTCCCTCGATCCAGCAGACTTGTCATTCTGCCATAGGAGATTATTTTAGTCTGACAGGATTTGTTCTTTACAAATCCACGCTGTTTACTACTGCTCTTATTAAAATATTTATAAGATAGTTTCACAATTATTTTCTTCCAGCCTCTTTCCAGACATGGAGGTTGTGTTTATCAGTCCAAACACATCTAGATTATTCTTTTCGTAAATATGTGACATTATTTTTGGTAATGTCCAAACTTCTCCTCCACAGATTCTCTAAAATGGAACCAGTGCTTGCTCAGTACTTTAAACTGTAAATAACCAAAATCGTGGATACATATGACTCAGGTTTTCTTTTCCTTATTTTAGATTCAATTTATACCTACAAAGTAAAACCACATAGATCTGTTCCAATACAGAACATAGATGAATGGATAGATAACTAGATGGGTTTCTTAACTGTCTCCGTCCCATAGGCATCATTTAAAATTTACCTAATACGTAAAAATACCTTCCTTCATATATGTCACTACTAAGATATTTAGTCTTTCAATTTTCCTTTAGGAACTTGGCTTTAGTTTTCTCATTTTACCTACTAACTTTCAGCATTCTGCATGTTTCTCCTGGTAAATTGCCCCACTTTCATTCCTGCAAGATTCTCATTTACATTCCATGTCCTAGAAAGTGTTTTGCTTAGTCAATTAGTTTTTCATTTTACATTCTTCTATTTCCATGTATGGAAATTACCCTCTTGTTCTTAATAAAGCATATGTAAAAATGTCCAGTCTTCTTGCTCTAGCTCCATCTTTTATTCCTTTTTCAGTTTATACTAATCCAATTTGCATATCCTTAAAATGCATTTTAATTATTTGCTCATCAATCTTAATCTATTCAGTATAAAATATCTTTAGATAGAAAAAAAATGTCCTCCTTGTTTCCAAAAATCGGCAACAACAACAACAACAGCTTATTATTTAGGGAACCACAGCCCCATAGTAGGAGTCATTTAAACCCCTCACAGATGCTGGGTCCCTTCCCTGCTTCCCTAAATCAGTCTGAGCCTGTCTTAGTCTATTCAGGCTGCTATCACAGAAATACCATAGACTGGAGGACTTAAACAATAAACATTTGCTTCTCACAGTTCTGGATGCTGGAAGTCCAAGACCAAGGTACCGACAGATCCCATATCTCTGAGTGCCCTCTTCCTCATTTGCAGACGGCTGCCTTCTCCCTTGTGTCCTCACGTGGTGGACAGAATGACGGAGCTCTCTGGGTGGGTCTCAGTAAGGGGCACTAATCCCATCCAAGAGGGCTCCGCCCTCATGACCTAATCACCTCCCAAAGGACCCTCCTCCTAATACCATCACACTGGGGGTTAGGATTTCAGCATATGAACTTTGAGAGGAAAACATTCAGTCCATCTCAGAGCCTAAGACAAGAAGCACTCAGCAGCTATGGCCTCACAAAGCAAACCTCCAGTCACTAAGGTTCTAGGGCATTCTGGGTTCAGCACCTTGGGCTCTGCGCCTGAGTCCTGTTCTGACCTTTTGTCTCTTTCTAGACTGGTATTGTACCTCTCCTTTGTCAGGCTCCACCCCAACACTGGAGGTCTGCCCCGAGCCTCCAGCTGGCTGGGTGTGGCTGACTGTCTCCCTACCTATGCTTCCAGTTGCCACTAACCCTACTCATTTTCTCCAATCTCCTCTGTTGGAACTTCTTGTTATGTGTTGGGTCTCTCCATTCTCTATCTCCTCTCTCCACTGAGCCACCTCCAACCCTTGGCACTGACTGATTGCCACAATCAACTGTGGCTGGACTCTAATGCCCTTGCCGAGAAGAGCTGGAACCATTCACCTCCAGTCGGCCTATGAGAGAGATAAATCAACTTCTATTTTATTCAGGCAGTTGAAGTTTGGGGGCCTCTGTGTCACAGAAGTTTGAGCTTGGCCCCTAAATTACCCTAACCTTACTCCTAAATAAGAATTCAAGCTAGGGATAAGCAGATATTTTTAGGAAAGCCACGACCATGAAAAAGAGAAACCAGAATAAACAGAAAAAAAAAAGGACTTCAAGAAAGAGAGAAGATACAGGGTGCAGAATTAAGCTAAATAATGACAACAACAGCAAAATGAATATCACCCCAGAAATGATAAGATGTTGCACCCCTAAAACAAAAACAGGTACCTCTGCAAAAGGAATAATAAGAAAACAAGTAAGAGTTCTTAGAAATTCAAAATGTTAACCAAAATAAAAATTTCAATAGAAATGTTGTAAGTGAAAAACTGAAGAGGTTTCCTAGAAGTAGAACAAAAAGAGATGGAAAATAGGAGAGAAAGATGAATAACCTGGGGGCTCAATCCAAGAGATTAGGCAAGAAAGAGAGATAAACAACAAGGTCCTACTATATAGCACAGAGAACTATATTCAATAGCCTATGATAAACCATAATGGAAAAGAATATTAAAGTGAATATATATATAGGCAGGTATATATGTATAACTGAATCACTTTGCTGTACAGCAGAAATTAACCCAACATTGTAAACCTCAATAAACACAACATTGTATATACCTCAATAAAAAATATTGATTAAAAAGACAGAACAGAGAAGATAAAGGGGGCAAATTATCAAACAATAATAGAGTTGAAGCCTCTAAGTAGAAAGTCTGAGATGGCATGAGGAATGTTTGCTCCACTCTGTGTTCGGACTCTAGTTGAGCTTCTGCGAGAAGAAAGTGTCTGCTGTTTAATAAAATGTGCTGATTAAGTAGCATAGGTCCCAGGGGACAGAGAGTATTGGGGAAAACCAGGGGTCCAAGCAGACCAAGCAGGACCAATCTACAGATTGATATGAGAGTTGCAAAAACATTGAGCGGTAGCATCCTTACCATGTGGTATCATCAATATAGGGAGAGGAGAGGACCTAGCCGAAACTTTTTTATCCACTTCTCATAAGTAGAACAGGCAGAACCAAGTTAGAATGACAATGATAACCCCTGAAAGGCCAACAGGTTGTTGGGAGGGATCTACTTCTTTGTACCCAAAGCACCCCAGTTTTGGGTACACGTAGGAGGGAGTCAATGGACATTGATTGAACGAAAGAATGAATGAGTAACTAAGGAAATGAATAACTCTCCTGGAATGGGTAGTATGGGGGACTGTTTGGAAGGAGGATCAGGTTATGAAGGTTGAGGATGTTTGTGCTCTTACAATTCAGTGGATAGTTGGAACGGCTGGACAGAGAAACAAGGACAGGGACAGAGACAGAGCACCCCAAGGGGTAATGCCACTCCCGGGAGCACAGCCTCCAGACAGAGCAGGGAAAGTTAGCAGCCCTGGGGAAACGTCAAACTAGGTCAGTGAGTACGGAGGGAGGGAGAACTTCAACAGCCCACACATGGATTGGCGGAGGTAGATGAGGTTTGGGATAAGAAGCAGTCATTTTAGAGCCCACAAGGAAAGGAAAGGAAAGATACTGGGTTGTTCACTGAACTGGTGAGAGAAACCGGTGCTGAGTAGTTCTGTGCAACAGCTATCACAGGACAATTAAATTCAGTGTTCTGAGGAAGGGAACAAACCAATCCCTCCCACCAGAAAACAGAGCCCTGACAGTGAAGAAAGTAGCTTTGAAAAAAAAGAGAGAAAACGACTTGCAGAAAATCTCTACCTTTTCCCAAACACCTTATTAAAAACAAGACAAATGAGGTACATCACAAGTCCAAAAGGTCATATTCTCTAACAAGAATCCTACAGGAGTATGTGGCAGTGTTTTGTCTTGTTTTCTGGAAGACTACAGCAAAGAGGTGGGGGAGGGCAGCAGAAAAGAAGGAAAAAAAGGAAAGAAGGAAGGAAGGGATTTTGTTTTTGGCGGCTCTCAATTTAGGTTATTACTCCTCTTTAGGGTATGTAAATTACACAGAGAAAAATTAAGTTAATGATGAAACTAGGTACCATTTCCTGAGATCTTTGCATGAAATGGGCATGGAACTAGATACTGAAACGTGTTCCCTCCCCCTGATTAGATTTCAGTTTCGGGGCATGTTGAATCTGGATTAAATTCCAAGGGCAACAGGAATGTGTTGAAAGGTTTCACACAAGGAAGTGTCATGATCTGATTTTTTTGAGTAATAAGAAACATTTTTTCTTATTTTTCTCATTTTTAAATTTCTTTAAGTGCTAGCTGTTTAAAGCAAAACTAAGAATACGGTATTGTGGAGTTTATAACGTTACGATGTTATATAAAATGTTTGACAACAATAGACTATGAATGGCGGGGAGGCGGGTTGGAAGTTACCGTTACAAGGGTCTTATTCTAAGTATGAAATGCTAGGATTCTATTTGAAGATTTGAACTGTGATACGTTAAAGATATATCTTTTCAATCCTAGAGCAACCACAAAAAGTAACACTAATAAAATGGAGGTAGAGCTAAAAAGCACAAAAAAAAAAAAAGAGAGAGAAAGAAAAACCAATACAATAATCAAGGGATCAAAGAACACAGCAACGGATACACTGATTAAAACTATAAATATATCTTTGAATTCTGAGAAGGATAAGAGAAAACTTTAGCATAGTATAACTTATCACTTAAACTTATGGAATTTTTAAATTATTAAAGTATTTAACAAAACCTGGTAAATTCTAACACTTTATTCTTTTAAGTTATAACTATGTAGACTTGCCTTAAGCCGAAATTGGAATTTTCTTTTACATACAATAGGAGAACCCATGAAATGACCATCCTTGCAGTTCCTCAAAGAGTTGCAGGTCAAAATAAACTTGAGATTTTTTTACTCCTAAAAAAAAAAAAAAAAAAAATCAAGGGAGACGTGAGACAATTTCACTGCTAGACATGGGAGTTTAGGCGCTCTTAATAAGCCTAAGTTTCACTGCTACTCCTGAGTTCTTCCTGATTTTGTGGCTCTCCTTTTCCAAGGGAGTTGTCTGCCAGTAAGGGGATTTCTTCCAGGCTGGAGTTATATTAAACACTTAAGTTTTTAAATTAAAACAATAGTACAGTGCACTGACATTTTGTTCCTAGAGCTTGTGGAGTAATATTTTTACGGTTTCTCTGGCAACCGCAGAGGTAAGAGTGGGCAGGAGGAAAGGAGCAGAAGGGCTGGCATCAGTGGTGGGGAGGTAGAAGGAGCACCTCTCTGTGGCGTGCTGGCTTGGGGCCTAACAGGACAGGGCCAGAAGTCCAGCTACTGCCCAGAAAATGGCCCAGATCCCTAGCCTGAGTCATCATCCCATGACTGGAGAATGTCGACAGATTATTTTCTCAAGGAACTAGCAATAAACCAAGAGGGTGTAGGAATTAAGAACTGGTTCTAAAAAAGAAATGTTTATATAGGGCTAGATGTCAGCCTAGGAAGGGCAGTTTTTGGTTGAACCACTATTTGTAAGACAATAGGTGCAGGCATGGCCACATCCACAGAGACTGATGTGCTGTCAAGGACTTGATTTTGCCAGTGGGACCAGATTCTGGGACAGAGTCTGAGCTGGGTCCTACTACCTCTGCTACTTCTATGTTTATGAAACATGGCTCCGTCATTATTTAGTCAGCCTCTACTGTGGACCAACTGTGCACAGCACTGAACCAAGGACTTTGGAAATATTAAAAAAGAAAAAAAAAAGAAAACCTACCCTACCCTTAACAAAGATGTAAAGCAAATGAGGCAAATAAACTCATACTTATGTGACCCACACATTTTAACTCCTAAGTCTTAAAAAAAAAAAAAAAGGTAGTTGTAGGAAGGAAAGAAAGTCCAAAAATCCTGTTGGAAGTCAATACATCTTAATAGTTAAGAGTGTTGGCCCTGGATTTGAATTCCAACTTTTATTTACTTGTTATAGATCCTTGCCAGGTACCTATACTTACTGACTTGGATTCTGCAATTGTCAAAAGGAGGGGAAATTCTTACCTCATGAGTTTGTTGTGAGAATTAAGTGAGAAAACATATGACAAGCACTAGTACAATGTCTGGCATACCACTGGTCCTCAATAAATGGTAATTGTCACTACTGATATCATTCACACATTCAGGCTTACCCTTGTCATGACTGGTATATGGGCACTAGGCATGGTGAATTGCTTCCAGCAATATGGAGCTGGCAGGAATAATCAGGAGCCAGGATCATGGAGAGGCTATGGAAGGTGACTTCTAAGGTCCAGCCCTCCTGGCAAGGTATAGCATCCAAGGGACACTGGAACCTAGGGACAGAGGAGGCACAGTGGTCTTGGCATCAAGGGCAGGAACAGCCTAAACATTCAGTCATCAGTTGGAAACCATTCGATGGGATGCCTGGCTCCAATCACTTAATCTGGGATTTACTAGGTTCCAACTACTGTACCGAATACCTCATCCAGAGGGCAGAGAACGGGCCTGGGCAGGGTCAGCCAAAACCTACTCCAGAGAATTTTCCAACATTGCAAGGAAAAATGGTGAGTCCAAGGAGGAGTTACTACCCAAGGAAGCTGGTTGGTTTCCCCTGGGGACCCTGCTGTCACTCAGGACCCCACCTCACTGTCTTCATTCTGAAGCCTGCTAGAAGAGGCGGAGAACTATTCACACCTTCCTGCCTCAGGTGTGGCTTAGCTGAGAAACAGAAGCTGTGTTGGGGCTTCAGGAGAATGGTCCAGGGCCCAGCTGCAGGAAGCTGGGCAAAAGAAAAGTGGGGTGACCGAGATGAGGTGAGGAAGCTTGTCACCATCTCAGTAACACAGCAGAATCCACTTGGGCTAATGAGAAGTTGTTTCACTTGTCTGTTGGGTTAGTCACCCAGTTCAAATTATTTTTAAGATAGTGTTCTATTTATATACCAAACAGCTAAGTATGGAACTCTGTGACTCCACCAGTACTCAAAATTATTCCACATAGACTAAAATGAAAACATAAATGATAAATGAAGCCATCTCAATTTTCAGATGATCGTATCTAGACAGTAGACAATATTAACATTTAGATGGCTTTTAATCACAGTCAGAACCAGAGAAAAATGTTTCCATTTGTCAATCTCTTTTTTTTTTTTTTAAGATTTTTTGATGTGGACCACGTTTAAAGTCTTTACTGAATTTGTTACAATATTGCTTCTGTTTTATGTTTTGGGTTTTGGGCCTGGAGGCATGTGGGATCTCAGCTCCCTGACCAGGGATCGAACCCACACCCCCTGCATTGAAAGGCAAAGTCTTAACCACTGGGCTGCCAGATTGAAGTCCCTGTCAATCTCCTTTTTTAAAAAAAAGCCTCAAATATCTTGTAAGTATAAGAAGTGACTTTGAATACAAATAATCCCTTTCTCCAAATGTGGTCAAATTGGTTATAAGAACAACTAAGTCAAACTAGTTTCCTTGAGTTTCCAGTGAGAAGACATAATTCTGACTTTCCTTGACTAATAGAATTGTCATGTTGTCTGGCTAAACATAGAAAATATCATTGAATGAGGACATAAGTGCTGTCACTTCTAGAACAGTGGCTTTGTGGTGAGAGGATTGGAGACCTGTGTTCTAGTCTCCTGCTCTGGACAAGTCACTTAAAATGTGTTGAGCGTTCACCAGAGCACAGTTCCGAGTAAATAAGGGGTCTGGGAGAAGAGAAGGTTGGTCCTTTCCTTCAGGTGATTTAGCATCTAGTTGGTGTCACAAAATTAAAACCAAACGTCCAGGGGTGCCCAGTAAGACAGTTTGCGGGGAGGTTCCATGTTGATAGACGATTCGGAGAAATGGGAGGCACAACATTTAAATGACTCAGGAATGAGCAGGTTCCCAACCTGGGTGAGTAGGTGGTCCTTAGTCCCAAAGATAGAGGCAGTGGCCAGGTGACCTGGGCAGGGCCCTTAGTGGATCCACAGGACAAATGAGGGTGGGAATAATTTCCCTCCTACTTTATAGGAGTGTTGTGAGATGATGTGAGAAATTGTTTAAAACACTTTTTAAAACACATCTGACATGAATGGATAAAGATGTGGCACATATATACAATGGACTATTACTCAGCCATAAAAAGAAACAAAATTGAGTCATTTGTAGTGAGGTGGATGGACCTAGAGTCTGTCATACAGAGTGAAGTAAGTCAGAAAGAGAAAAACAAATACCATATGCTAACACATATATATGGAATCTTTAAAAAAAAAAAAAAAAAAGGTTCTGATGAACCTAGAGGCAGGACAGGAATAAAAACACAGACGTAGAGAACGGACTTGAGGACACGGGGAGCGGGGGAGGGGAAGCTGGGATGAAGTGAGAGAGTGGCATGGACATATATACACAACCAAATGTAAAATAGATAGCTAGTGGGAAGCAGCCGCATAGCACAGGGAGATCTGCTCAGTGCTTTGTGACCGCCTAGAGGGGTGGGATAGGGAGGGGGGGAGGGAGACACAAGAGGGAGGAGATATGGGGATATGTATACGTATAGCTGATTCACTTTGTTATAAAGCAGAAACACACCATTGTAAAGCAATTATACTCCAATAAAGATGTTAAAAAAACACACACATCTGACATAGAATCAGACAGCGTTTTACTTAGTATGCTTATTAGTGGGCTGCTGTCCTTTAGGTGGGACTTGGTTTCTCTATTATTCATTTCAGACACACATAGTTGTTTTCTGACTCCAGATGACACCCTTTTTAGGAACATGAACAATATATGCCGACACTTCAGCCACAGCCCTACTGCTTATGTGCTGAGACTCTTCTCTGAGCTGTGGCCACAGTCACTGTGTGTGAAAACCTTTCTATTTGTAGCTTTATCGCTTTGCCGTGGGGGTTCCTAATCTCAACAAGGGCTTCTCTAGCCCCGATTAGCTAGGTCAAGTTGCTTAGTCTAATCCTACTGCTTACCTGTGGGACAAGGACGCCACATGATGGACGTTGGTTGTCAATGCAGCCCTGTAGCATTTCTGCCTTCCCTGCCTATAGTCCTCAGATGGTTAGAGACTGAATGTCCTGTTTACCTCCCGTAATTATTTTGTGTAGACAAACTGACTTCCAGTAATTGGATTTTTTTTTTTTTTTTTTTTTTCGGT